>NC_081557.1:224795345-224878695 GCF_022355385.1 Mustela nigripes | reverse complement strand
TGGATTGCGACTGTAAAGGTAAAGATAATGGGGTCGGAAATTTCTAGACTCCAAATGGAGAGCCCTTTGCGGGCACTTTTGAAAGCTAACAGAACCCCTCTTGAGAGTTATTTAAGAAGTTGTTTTTCAAGAGGTGGGAATTTGAATAGTAAACCTGCGTCATCTCTGTGAAACCTTAAGATGATGAAATAGAACCTTTCTTTGTTCCTATTTCTTTAGTTATCACTGTCTTATCTAACACTTTGAACCAGTTAACTCAGTTAGAGCATGGTGCTAATGTGGCTAAGGATGGGAGTTCAATCCTTTTATAGGTCCCTTAACTTTACACACTTACACAGAACTCTTCATAGCTACAGATTGCTACTTCTTGTAGGTATATATCTCGCAATTCAGCTCTTAGTCACAGGAAAGGTGAGGAGTATAGCTTAGCATAAGCCTTTCATCTCAAATGGAAAGACAGCTTAAATAATTGGTATATGTGATACTATAGACTTTTAATCTAATATTTAAATTAAACATAATAATGTAATATCTAAAATATGTGTCACTATAATTTTCTCTGGGTAAGACCGTTTTCTAAATAGTATCTTTTAAAAATTAAATTTCAATAAATTAAGTTTCAGTAAAAATTAGGTACAAATACAAATAAAACATAGTTTTATTTATAACACTGAGTTCTTGTACCTAAATTTGGGTTTATTAAAGGAAAGTATACTTGGTGCTATACAAAGCAGCAGAGTCTTCAGTTCACATATACTATTCAGTATCACACAACTCCTAATTTCTGTTCTTGGCCTTTGCAGTTTGTTAGCACCAGTTCATGTTAGTACTTTTCTCAGTTATGAGTTATGATTAGTATTATTTTTAGTACAATTTTTTGGTAAAAGATGTTAGATAAGTAAATATTGTTAAACACTTCAGTTGCTCTTAAGCTCCTCACATGCTGTTTAATCAGAAGAGTGTTGATCTGATCTCCAGAAAGAACCAAAGAAAGAGTTTACAAAGTATTTTGGCTGTTGTACTGACCTAGATTAGGATAGTTGCTGTCTGTCATTGCTCATTTGATATTGCACTGCAGTATCCAGAACTGTATCCAGTACCCAACATCTCTATGCCTTTTTACCTCTTCTACCATCTTAGGTATTATGTACTTGACTTTGCTAACTTTGCAGGTCTAGGGATGAGAAGTTTATTGAGGTAATGGAGGGTTATAATCAAGTAATTTGCTTCTGCTAGAGATAAAGTGAATGGATTTTGCAATGAGTGGTCATGATCAGAATAAAGGTTAAAAGGAAGCAAGCATTATCAGATGGTTTTTAAAACTAATCTTTTGGCAGTAATTTCAAAAGTAACTGACACAGATTATTTACTTGAATCCTGAGATGTGAGGATTTGGATCTAAATCCTCATCCACTTTGGGGAATCATTAATATCAGGACTAAACTCTAAGGACTATTGAGGAATTAAATCTAAATGACCTTGAACATTCTTGATACATGTTATGTCCTAATCTTAAAAATGGTGATTTATATTCAGAGCTACATTTGTGGCCTTTGAAATAGGCCAACTTAGAACATTTCTGTATTTGGCAAGTTGTGCCCCTCTTATCCAGCACCCTCATTTGGAGTAAACAATGGACCCCCTATGCCTACTGTGGATACTCATCCTACCCTTCAGTGTTTTGACTCAACCATGGTGGAATAGAGAAGTACAATTATGGGCCATGGTGCAAGCCTGGCCCGCTCCTCTGCCCCTCTCTAACGACTCGACAGTTTTTCCTTTGTTTTTCTCTACCAATGCAAGTACCGGCTTTCCATCTCTACCATACGAGAACACCGAAGCAGCTTACAACATCACTTCCTTACTCCTTCCCGGGAACCTTTGCTTCTTTGTTCGTTTTAACTATTCTTCTTCCTTTCAACCCCCTTGTATATCACTCGTAATGATCCTCAATCAAAGGGTAGATCTCCTCCAGGAACAAATGAAGCTAATGTCGCAAATTCTCTCCACCAGTTGTATCCAGCCCTTATCGGGCATATGCATCACATCTAACTTGTATTCTAATCTCTCCTGAGCAGCGAACCTCTCCTGAGAATTATCTCAGATGCTCAACAGCACCTGGTCAGCCAAATTCTACAACCTGACAGCCTCCCTCCGGATGGAGATTCTGCAGATCAATGCCACGAGAGTCAACCCTCTCATGGCCTCCCAATTCCTACAAACTATGCAGGCAGTGGTATGGCTTTTGGGAAATCCTGGTTTGGGACTATTGCACTCGGCTGTATTGTGCTCTTCGTCCTCCTCCTGGTACTACGTTGGATAAGGGCCCTCCAACGCACATTAGCCAGAGACCGGCAGGCTGTACATCAAGTCTTGGTAGCCATAGAGCATGGTGCTCACCCCAAGTATGGCTTAGCATGCTGGACCGGTAGTCAATGATGGGTAATGAGGACAATAACGGTGTACCAACATAAGACAGAAGCTACAGCATGCTCTGCAGTATTTGATGACGGATAAGGGCGCAAGTTGATTGTCCCAACCTAAGACAAGCACGGTCCCTTATCCATACAAATAAATAAAGAAGGGGGAGCTGTCGGGGTCATGCCCCTAAGATGGCGCAGGTTGCGCCCCTAAGATGGTGCCGGCTACATAGCCCGAGCAGCACGGAGAGCCTAAAAAACATCCGCCCTGGCCACACGTGACCTCGTGCTCGTCACATGAACACCGCATGCCACCACTGCCTACAAGCCCCAGATACCTTCTGTTCACGTGAACACCTCTGTGATTGGCTGTTATGCCCTATATAAGGCAAGAGAACTTCCCCGCAGGGGGAGGAGAAAGATCGACCAGGGAATAAGCAAGAGCTTGTGCATCGAACTGTGTGTGTGTTGGTGTTGCATCATCTCTACAGGCAGGGAGAGCACGACAAAAGAGTTTGTATTTCATGTGGTAAGCATTGAAAACATATACAGTTTCTTTCTATCTTTCTTTCTTTCTTTCTTTCTTCCTTTCCTCTTGCTTCCTTTCCTTTTTTAAAATAAAATATAGTATTATAAGAACTGCTTGTTAGGAAGATGAATATAGCAGAGGAATCTGGGACAGACTGGCAAGTCATTTGCAAACATCAGAAGTCAAGAACTAAGTTTTAAGCAGCACCATAAGAAAGTTCACTTATAAACAAGAAGAATTCTTAGCAACTGGTATCAATTACTGAGGTTATACTCACAATCCTCTTCCTTTAATTAATGCAAAAATAGAAGAGATTTGATGACATCCTCATGCCCTTGCAAATATGTAATTCTAGAGTACTTTGATATCCTAAGAACATACTTAACATGGCTACATTTTGACTCATGCAAATACTTAAAATGTAACTGAAGTATGTGGGCATTCCCTCAGTATACCACATGTTAGTAAAACTGGCAAGATAGTATCTAAGTATCACTTTCTTCTTTCAGGGAAATGTGGGCCTTTCTGTAGCAGCAACAATAACTTGAGAGCTTTATTTATGAGTGTAAGTATGCTGTAGATTTCAGCAGGAGGAAGATGACTATCTCTACTGCCATCTCTGCTGTTCCCTATGCTATATTAAGCCACATGTGTAATGAGGAGTGGAACAATAATTATATCACTGGAGTGTCACTTTTCTCTCTCTGCAGCACTGTTTCTGTGGGAAGACTAGCAAGAAAAGTCTGTTCTGAGGCTTCAGGCAGCTTAATTTTTTTTCCCCTTCCAAGATCATTATTCACAACATCTAGGACTAGCACTTAAACCACTTCCCATTTTTCTATTTTTCTTAATAAATGAAATGTGTTATCATATAGTCATGTGTAAAATTAGAGGGTATACAACTTAAACCAGCTTAATTCTCTAAGTTTTAGAGTGGCATAAGAGACAGGTAGCCTACTTTTCATTAACAAAGATACTCTCACAGCTGGTTTGATGACAGAAAAAGAGGTTGGCAATATTAAAGATGGAAATCTGATTTCATTTTAAGTATATCCATATGAGTGTGTATTTCTAAAAAGCTAGATTCTGAGAGGTATACACAAAATCTTTAATGACACTTTCAGGATACCCTTTTAAAATGAAAAAAGAATATGTAGAAAGGAAACATTCCAGTAATTGTTTATCTTGAAATAAATATTACAAATATTGGACTGTTATTTCCACATAGTAGAATCCTTCAGAAAAATATGTAGAATTAATCACCTTCAATTTTAAATCTGTCACACACATGAACACACAGAAACAGAAAGAGTGAAAGAGAGAAAGGGAACCATATTTCCATATTTTGAGGGAAAAAACAAAAACTGCCATGAAAGAACATATAAATGATGGATTATTATTAGAAACTAGTTAGATAGGGACACAGTTTGTTTCTTTTTTTCTGAATCAATTACTTGGTTACTGTTTTCTTTGTAGTGCTGCTTTGGAAACTCTAAAGAGCCTGTACTTGACAGTCTGTAGCACACAAATGACTTGGAGTGCATAAACTCCTATGTGCATAGTCTATTTTTAAACCAGAGCTGTTTTCTATACAGATACATGACATCCATATGACCACAGTCACAAAAACATGCACATATCTAATACATGAATGAATAAAAATAATAAGCTGAATTCTTCTCCTTTTATTTTTTTTTTTTAAATACAATTCCAGGAGCTTGACCTCTTATTTCACTTATCTCCTTTCCCAGTCCTATTCTGCCTTCTGTTTGTCATGTTTGTCCATTTTAGTAGAAGAAAAGAATATTGCACAGTTGTCCTAGAGGCACTTTTTATTATTGTTGTTTTGAAAAATCCTTTTCCTGCAATAACTGCAGTGCTTATTAATCTTTTCCTCCTCTGGGTCTCAATGGTTCTCTTTCTTTTTCCCCTGCTTCCCAAAGGAAACTTCTAGGTGGTAAAAATTATTTCTTTTCTTCCAGGTGTCTGCGATCCATTGGGAATTAGCAAAAGTACTGGGTTTTATGCTGATCTCCCCTGTGCAAATGGGGAAAATACATCAGTAGAACTGAGTTGGCTCTGAAGAGCCAATATATGTTGAAGCATCTTTCAAATTCTAGGTCAGTGGTGAACAGCAGAAAAAGTCTTCTTTATAAAGAAGTCTCATGTTCTGCCTAATTATTCTGAGTTTCAAGAAGGAACTGCTGTCAAACCACTTGGTTGAAGTAGTTAATTTTAATGGGTTTTATTCCTGTAGTTGTGTCTGGGTTTCTAAAGTTTTTTCTAAGCCTGTACCAATTGTATAGGAGTTTGTATTTTTGAATAATGCCCAGTTAGTAAAAGCTGGGCACAGAGGCACTTGTGAGTTTCTCTACTCTGATTCAAAAGTCACCATTCCCATGGCCAGGTAAATGGAGTCACAGTGGACTTATTTTTTCTTGCTAAGTTTTGAGACAGTGACTTATGTTTTATTGACGCCTGTGACAACAGAAAATGTAGTGGGTAGTATGTGTGATGAGTGACTGCAGAATAGAGGGAAAAGAACACAGAATACATGGGAACAGAAATTGGTTTCAGCCCTTTTTTGGCACTTGCTACCCATGAATACCTGTTAAATTATTAATGGTTTTTCAAATTTAGTTTCCTTATCTATACAATGAGAAAACTAACAATATTTACATCCCTAGATTCTTGTGCAGAAGGATATTAACATGATATAAGACTCATTATAATACTGGTACATGGTAAACATTCCATATCATTAGTTGCTATTATTATCATTCTCATAATCATAATTATATGGCTAGGATTCCTGAGGACATTAGAACACTTAAAACAGCCATGATGGTCTTCTCACAGGTTGGTATTTACCAATAAAACTGAGACCATGCAAAGATAAATGACTAGAATAAGACCACACAGTTGTTGAAAAAGTTAGACCAAAATCAGGCTCCTGTTTTCTTCTCTGGTGATCTGTGTGGAGAATTTAAATAAAACAGTGATATCTCCTGCAGTGTAAATTTTAAGCCAATTGATCAAAAGTACTCATTATTAGTTTGATTTGTTGACCCATTTACCCTGACAAATGACTCTGTTACTAATCACTTTGTTATAGTTATTAATTACATCAATTATTAGAAATGTTAAAGATGGCCCAAAGTCACAGAGTAAAGTATTCAAGTGGCCAGTTGGGTCATGTTTGATTATGGATTTTGCATTCTAATTTTGCCTTTACACACACAAGTCAGCATAAAAAAAAAAAAATGGGGACTGACTTTTAAGTGTATACTTTAAAGATAACTAGTTAAACTCAATAACTTACTGATTTTTTAAATCTATTGGTTAAACAATCTCAGTACTGGTCTTCTCTTAATTTGTTGTGTGTGTATGCACATGGTCGCATGTAAAGTAATCTTACCTTCTATCTGCTTGAAAGTTGCACCTAAATGAAATATTTATAATGTCTTCTAAGAATAACAGAAATAACTTCACCTGACATATCTAGGGAATAGCATTGTTGGTAGATGACCAATTGTATGTAAACAGTATATTTTCTCTGTGACTTGGGCCTTGTAATTTCTCTTAAATACCTGTGAAACAAATATTTAGGAATGCTTGATTCTAGTGTACTTTAAATTTCTCTTTTCTATCAGCCAAATAGATGGAACGATAGTCAAAAGACGATTTCAGGTTTTCTTTTTTGTGGTTGAATGTGTATTGAAAATAAGAAAATTTCTCATGTACTTTAAAATTTGCTTCCTATTGTGAATGTAAAAATCATAAATGTGGCCTCTACAGCTGTGTAACTCCACAGATTATATGCTTTTTGCTAGATCACACTGCCTCTCATCTTCCTGCAGAGATTTGGGACAAAAATTAGACTCTGGGGGCATTGGGGAAGTGGAATATGGTCCTGAGACCTCAAGTTCCTACCTGTATGTAATTTACAAACAGTATGATAATCAGGAAATGGAAATAAAGACAAAGTTCCCAGAAAAAGCCACTTTCATTCCCCCATTAATCAAAACTAAACTAACCGAACATTCTTTTTTTTTTACCTTTTAGACTATCCCCAGACAGGATACAATTTGTGGTATAATTCAAAATGTCACAGGAAAAAAAATATACTCATAAGTATACTCATAAGTGTCCAAACTGGACACAGAAAATCTTTCAGCCATTCAACATCAATCACATCAATCTCATCCTTCTCTTCCAGCCTTCCACCTCCCACCCACACCAGCCCCCTGCAAAAAAAAAAAAAAAAAGGCGGGGGGTGGGCGCTGGTAATCACAGTCTTGAAATGTGTTAGGGAATACTAATGATTTAAATACAGGCCTTAGACTTTCATGGAAGCTTCCATTTCCATACTATGCTTGGCTTTTTCATTGTTAGTAGAGAGTTTATTCAAATACTTTCAAATAATTTCTTTTTTTTTTACCTGTTTTTATTTTTTTATTTTTATTTATTTTATTTTTATTTTTTTTTAATTTTCTTTTTAAATATACCCATAATTCCCAGGATGATGGGGTAGCTCAGTCAGTTGAGTATCCAACTCTTGGTTTTTGACTTAGGACATGATCTCAGGGTTATGAGATGGAGCCCCTCATTTGTCTCAGGGCTCAGTTCAGAGTCAGCTTGAGATTTTCTCCTTCTGCCCCTCCCCCACTCATGTTCTCTCTCAAATAAATAATAAATCTTTAAAAAAATAAAAAATAAATAAAAAATAACCATAGCTCTTGTTAATCTATGGATTGTAGAGTTTTTGGCATGCTGGAGAGTACAGTAAACTCTGGAGTTAGCTAATCCTATTTTGATTCTTGCCCATCACTCTGTGGCTGAATAACTTACTCACCCTCCCTGTGCTTGGTTTCCTCATCTGTACAGTACTGAATAATGTCTCCTTCGTGGGCTTGTCCATTTCAAACACATAGTCAAATTATTTTTTATTGTGTGTCAGGAAAACAATGGACAAAATGGTCCATCTTTGCCCATTGAAAACTAGTCTAATAATTTGGCACAAGGATTAAATTAATGTATATCCAATTGTCCCTGAGTAGGCTCTCATTTGTACTTAGTAATTTATTATAGTAAGTATCAATTTAAGTAGGAGACATTCTGCTACGCTTCTCATTTGTTACCTTTGTAATCTTAAAATTGAACCTGTAAGAGTTTTTTTTGTTTTTTTTTTTTTAAGATTTTATTTATTTATTTGAGAGAGGGACAGTGAGAGAGAGCACGAGTGAGGAGAAGGTCAGAGGGAGAAGCAGACTCCCCATGGAGCTGGGAGCCCGATGCGGGACTCGATCCCGGGACTCCAGGATCATGACCTGAGCCGAAGGCAGTCGTCCAACCAACTGAGCCACCCAGGCGCCCCCCTATAAGAGTTTTTAATGCCTGTTTTATAGATTGAAAAACTGAAGTTAAGAAAAATTGCTTCCCTAAAGTTATACAAAAAGAAATATTAGAGTCAGGCTTCAAGTCCAGGTCTGTTTAACATCATAAAATTGTATAATGAAATTCATCTGACCTAAAAAGAAGGTACTAGGCATGAGGGAAAATTGGGTAAACTCCATTTTTAGTCAAAAGCAAAAGTATTTGCTTCTTTTGAATACCTGCAATCTACTTCAATTTCTTTTTCTTAGCCTCTGAATACTTAAGTGGATGGTTACTATATTATTTTACCTATAATATGTATAATAATGATTATAATAAATACTAGTTTGTGATGTTATGGATACCAACACACACTTCATTATAATACACAGTGAGTAATCATATATATATATATATATTATATAATATATATATATTACATGAAGAATCTGTATATTATTCATGAAGTCTCCAGTATATTATGCTGATGAATACAATTTAAATTCATTAAGATAAATGTGTGTTAAAACTCTTAAATATCTGTCCACAATGTAAGTATAACGATCTAATAAAATGATATGATAAACATCACAACTGACTCCATGAAACATGGACACACTTGAAAGAGTCTGAGTTACAAGATGTAGACTTTTTTTTTTTTTTTTTTTTTTAGTGTCCATGTTTTGGGAGGCTATACCTAGTCAATTATTCAGATAACCATTGTCTAATAAGAATATAAATTAAGTCACATATATACTTATTTTGAATCTGCTTCAATTATATAAATTACCATAAATACTGTTAATGATTATCATTACTTAGACAAAGTTAATTACAACTTTGATCATATTTTAATTAAAAAATAAATGCATTTAGACAGGCACTTCCTCATCTTCCCACCATACAAATTATTTGTCTTTCTACATCTGGTCCCATATTTAGTCTTATTTTGGACTATTATGAGAGAATTGCACCATTTCTTCTCACAGCCAATCCACCTCTTGTGCTCTGGATCTTACTCAAGTTAATTATCTGTGAGATCTAACCATTGCAGATATATCTACTTCATTATTGTCTCTTCATAGGACCTTCTAATTATATTACATACTTTATTATTTCTTATCTCGGAAAAAAACCCACAAAACTGACTTTAAGTTTGCCAGATTTAGCAAAGAAAAACAGAGCAATAGGTATGGGACATACTCTAATAAACACTTTATTTTTTTTTTTAAGGATAAACATGTTCTGCACTTATTCTAAAATACAAAAGACTGGTTGGGAGAAGGGGGTGGGGTTATGGACATTGGGGAGGGTATGTGCTTTGGTGAGTGCTGTGAAGTGTGTAAACCTGGTGATTCACAGACCTGTACCCCTGGGGATAAAAATATATGTTTATAAAAAATAAAAAATTAAAAAAAAAAATTAAAAATTAAAAAAAGACAAAAGACTATTATTTGAAATTCAGATTAACTTTGTATCTTGTATTTTTCTGGTAACCATCCCAACTTACATTCATAGTGAAACTTTTTGAAAAAAAGTTTTTTTTTTTTAATTCTCTCCATTCTTTCACCTTACTTTTTTCTCTGCATATTTCTCCAAACAGACTTTGTTTTCAAATATTCCAAGGGAACAATTTTCTCAGTACCCCACCAGTCACGTGAATGTGGTCAAATCCAGTCATCATTTTTCTATTCAAATCTTGTTGATGTCTGTGCAGCATTTAATACATGATGCTACATTATCCATGAGCCAGTTTTGTGTTTAATTTTGTGAAAACATATTCCAGTTTTTCATTTATTTTACCCATTTGATTGACTGTGGTTTTCCCAATTTTTTAAAGATTTATTTATTTACTTGAAAGAAAGAGAGCAAAGAGCAGGAGAGGGAGAGGCAAAGAAAGAGGGGAAGAGAACATCATTGGCAACAAGGAAATACCAGTCAAAATCACAATGAGATATCACTTCACACCTGTCAGAATGACTAAAATTAACAAGTCAGGAAACTACAATGTTGGCGAGGATGTGGGAAAAGAGGACCCTCTTACACTGTTGATGGGAATGGAAGCTGGTATGGCCACTCTGGAAAACAATATGGATATTCCTCAAAAAATTGAAAATAGAGCTACCCTGTGACCCAGCACTTGCACTACTGGGTATTTACCTCAAAGATACAAATGTGGTAATCTGAAGTGACATGTGCACCCCAATATTTACAGCAGCAATGTCCACAATAGCCAAACTATGGAAAGAGCCCAGATGCCCATCAACAGACGAATGGATAAAGAAGATGTGGTATAGATATATACAATGGAATACTACTCAGTCATCAAAAATAAAATAAAATCTTGCCCTTTGCAATGATGTGGATGAAATTAGAGGGTATTATGCTAAGCAGAATAAGTCGATTAGAGAAAGACAATTATCATATGATCTCACTGATATATGGAATTTGAGAAACAAGGCAGAGGAGAAAATGAAACAAGATGAAACCAGAGAGGGAGACAAACCATAAGAAACTCTTAGTCATAGGAAATGAACTGAAGGTTACTGGAGTGGAAGGGGGTGGGAGGAATGGGCTGACTGGGTGATGGACATTGGGGAGTGTATGTGTTGTAGTAAGCACTGTGTATTGTATAAGACTTATGAATCACAGGCCTGTACCCCTGAAACAAATAATACATTACATGTTAATAATAAAAAAGGTTACTGTTGTCACCTTTCTGTTCCAATTTTGTTAACATCTGTGCAGCATTTAATACATGATGCCAGTCTCCATGACACATTGTCTTGTCTAATTTTGTGACAACATATTCCAGTTTTTCATTTGGTTTATCTATTTGATTGTGGTTTTCCAATTAAAAAAAAATATTTAGGGGTGCCTGGGTGGCTCAGTGGGTTAAAGTCTCTGCCTTTGGCTCAGGTCATGGTCCCGGGGTCCTGGGATCAAGCCCCACATCGGGCTCTCTGCTCAGCAGGGAACCTGATTCCTCCTCCTCTCTCTCTCTCTGCCTACCTGTGATCTCTATCTGTCAAACAAATAAATTAAAAAATCTTTAAAAAAATTATTTATTAGAGAGAGAGAGAGACAGCAAAGAGCAGGAGTGAGAGGGGCAGAGAGAGAAAGAGAGAATCTCAGATTCTCAGCTGAGCCCAACTCAGGGCTAGATCCTGGGACCCTGAAATCATGACCTTAGCTGAAATAAAGAGTCCAAGGCTAACCAACCAGAGCCCCTCCTGAGCCACCCAGGAGTCCCTGTGGTTTTCTAATTTCTATGTAGTTACCTTCCTATTTTTTAGCCTCTATTTTTGAAGAATATTCATAGGACCTTGTTCTTGGGCCTCTTTTAATGAATAAAGTCTCTTTAAATGACTATATTCACACTTAAAGGACTTAATGTCACCTAGATGTCAGTGACCCCAAGGGCAGATCACGTTTAACTGTGATTCATTTCTCATGGCTCTTTCTATTAGCACAATGGGTAAGAGCATAGATTCAAATTAAAAGCAATCAGCAATTCAAGTACTTTTGGTATTTTACAAGCTAAAAATCAGAAAATGTGGAGTTATGCAAAACATCTCTTAAAGGTAAATTCAATGTGGAATTTTTTTTACAAGGTGTAGATATTTGTGTCATTTGGAAAAGTACTTCATTGTTTACACTGTTAATTACTTTTTAAATTTTGAGTAAATACCAAAATATCAAATGGCATTATTCTCTGATTCATAGCATTCATGAGTGAATTGAAATGTATACACTTGCATTTAAATTAAATAAATAACTAAAAGCAATAACACAGTAAGAATTAATGTACGTAGAGAAGTAAAAATATGAGTAAAATTGAGAACCTACCTAAGTGCCAAGCACTGAGAGTACCATCTGACATGGGATTGAGGGTGCAGTTGGGCCAAATCCTTGTAGAGACTCAAATAGGGTTCTAGAGGAGGAGTCACATGTTTTCTAATTGTAAGAAGTCTCAATAGAATACTAAGGTAGTGCCTTTACATCTAAAATATATATAAAATTTAAAATAAACTTCGAAACTTAAGGATGCAAAGCAATCAAAAAGGACAAAATTCACAATAGATATGAGGCAGAACTTACTGAATGTTTATTATGTTTTCACCAACATGCCATGTATTGTCTTTTCTTTCTAAGTTTTTATTTTAATTCCAGTTAGTTAACACACAGTGTAGTACTAAATTTAGGTGTATAATATAGTGATCCAACAGTTCCATACCATCATGCCCTGCGTTTTGCTTGGGTTGAATAATTGACTTTCTCTGCTTGACTTATTTCACTCAGCATAATCTCTTCCAGTCCTGTCCATGTCGCTACAAAAGTTGGGTATTTATCCTTTCTGATGGAGGCATAATACTCCATAGTGTATATGGACCACATTTTCCTTATCCATTCGTCCATTGAAGGGCATCTTGGTTCTTTCCATAGTTTGGCGACTGTGGCCATTGCTGCTATAAACATTGGGGTTCAGATGGAAATGTTGTTATGCCATTTTTTGCAAACAAGTAAAATTAAATTCAGAAGAGCTAAGCAATTTTGCTAAAGCATATCCAGACACTAAATGGCAGAGGCAGGATTTCAAAATAGGTAACCTTACTCCTGGGACTACCCTCATACCTATGACACTTAAAGAGATTGTTTTCCAATAGCTAAAGATAGGTATATTAGAGCAAACTGAAAACTACATGCAAAAAAATTCTCAGATAAATTCTAGTATGGCTTTAGGGAATATTCCCAAAGTATGTTCCCATGAGGTTTAATAAAGCACTCAGACAGAAAGGTCTTGTGGTCAAATACATTTGTAAAGGACCCCATCACATCCCCCTCTTACATACTCAAACTGCATAATTGAAGTTTTGGGGAGTCCTTTTTAAAATTATTAAATTAGTAAAAGTGATTCCATTTATCAAGCCACTAAAATTAATCAGGAGACTTTTTTTCTTTTAAATTATGGATATGAAAGTAGAAAGAGACTTAAAATAATAGAAATGGGGGGCGCTTGGGTGGCTCAGTAGGTTAAGCCTCTGCCTTCAGCTCAAGTCATGATCTCAGGGTCCTGGGATAGAGTCCCATATCGGGCTCTCTGCTCAGCGAGGAGCCTGCTTCCTCCTCTCTGCCTGTCTGCCTTTCTGCCTACTTGTGATCTCTCTCTGTCAAATAAATAAACAAAATCTTTTAAAAAATAGAAATGGCATTCCAAAATAAATCAATAGAATAGAAACCATAGCATAGTTTAAATTTTAGTAATAATACTACTAAAATTTTCAAAATACAGTGATTATTTCTACCTAGTAAGTTCTGATTTGAAAGAGTATTATGTTCTCCAAGGCTTTGATTTTCAATGTACATTTGGATGAGGAGCAACACTTTCACTAACAAGCCTACTAGGAATAAAAACTATCAGACCCAAAGAACCTGAATCTACTGCCTAACATGATACCCAGGTGGTTCATATGCTCATTATTATTTTGGAAGCACTGACAAAAGTAGATCTTTCTTAAGTTTGGAATTAACAGAATCACCTGGGAAGTTTATGGATAAGGCATATTCCTGGGTCCTACCTTGAGAGGATTTTAATCCATTATGTCTGGGGCAAGACAAAGTTGTTACCATTTTCAACAATGGCCCAGGTGATTCCAAAGTAGTGAATATCTATGACGCTCTGACAGTACACCAGGTTTAAGGTTTCATTAGTTTTGGGGGTATGAAGAGAGACAGGATCAGACTGAACTTAATTCTTAAGTATTAAGTCACTTAGACACCATTACCCTCAGGAAGGAATCCTTCAGCTCCATTATTCCAAGTTGCCCATCAACTCTTTCATTCATGACTATCATGGTTTTTTATGGCTATCTCTATGGCAGCTGCTTCCAAATGTCTGCCTGGATAGCTCCTGCAAGCTTTAGATTCTACATGCAACTCCTATGCAACGACTCACATTAGAGCTCGGTGGGCCCTACAAGCTCATTATCTTCACTGTATTTTTTTGAGGTCACTGCTCTCAATAATGCAAATATGAAACTGGAGTTTTCACAGACTTTCCCTTTCTGAGCCACATACCCTTCCCAATGTAATCCCCCAATCCTGCTGATTTGACTTCCTACTTCTCAAATTAATTTCCTTCTTTTCATTTCTATTATCATTGTTCTAACTTAGACTACAATCATTTTTCACTGGTTAACTACAAAATCCATCTGATGCCCCTAATAATTCCAGTCTCCTCATCTTCAAATTCATCCTATCTGAAATAGCCAGAGAGCTTTCTAAATAGTCAATTTCTCTTTTTCTCACAGAAAATCCCTTTAAGCTAAAGCTGAAGTTTCCAATAGGGCACACCCAACCTTTATAAACTGGCATTAACCATCTTTATTACCAATCAGGTATCCCCCTTATAGCACCAAGAATCATGTTTTTTTTTGGGGGGGTTGTTTTGTTTTGCATACAGAAGGTCATTTGTCTTTTAGTCAGTGCCTCTCCGCTCATACATTTTTCAAGCTTAACCTTATGTATTTGCCTATTTTTTTTCTTTAAAGGAAAAATTTAAGTATCAACTTCTTCCCCCTGAAACAAATAACATATTATATGTTAATTAAAAATTAAAAACAAATAAATGTCAACTCCTTCACCAAACTTTCTTGACTTGGTTTGGAACCCTGGCCTTTGAACTTCTAAACCAAAGCAGTTACACTGTAGATTGGATCCAGTTATTGCCACTTGCTAGTGCGAAACACATCACAATTTAATTAATTATGCTAGCTTTGACAATTTATGTAGAATCGTCAACAATTTAACAGATTACATATGAGCTTTAGTTTTCGTCTTGAACAATGTGGAGATACTTGAAACTTAACATAGATGTACTATGAGGCATCAATGTTGTAACGAAAATATAGTACAGTTAGGTCTTTTCCAGGCCTAAATAAATACAAACTGGTGCTATCATATTATAATTATCATTTTATTGAAGTTATCTGTTTTGGTTCTGCATCTCCAGATATATTTATACTAAGAAAACTTTCCCCCACCCTTTCACTCTCTTCCTCTCTTTCTTTTCCCATATTTGGTTTAACCAAAATATATAGAAAGTGCTCGATAAATGTGGGTTTAATCAAAGTGACTGAGAATATCCTCAAGCTTCAAAAAAGCCAAAACCACCAGTGCTGGCAGTCTGGAGATTCCAGAAGTTTCTCTATGGATTTTTTTTTTTTTTTAATTTGTAAACTTCCCTTTACTTTTTTTATTTTCCTAAATTTAAATTCAAGTAGCTATGGATTTTAAGTAAACTCTAATCCTATCGAGGATTAAATATAACAGTTAAATAATGCTGATATTCCTAAGAGTATGGTGTATTCAAAATTCATTTTTCATGGCTATATAAGTAAAATCATCTGATGTTCTTCAGTTACAGCATAAGCCAACTGGTTTGATATTCATATTATCCCTGAAAGGTAGAAATTTTTCTTCTCTGGATGGATGACAGCACCAAAGCTTGTATGGTTAAAGGACTTCTCCAAAGCAAAGCTAATAAATAATTAGCTAAAAAGCAAAGCTAATAAAACTAATAAATAACAGAACTAGGAATTTAACCTGATCTCTGTCTCAGATTCTTATGTTCATGCCAGACTGCAATCACTGCCCAAACTCAATGTTAGTCAGTTATATCCAAGTTATTTCCCCCAGAATTTTGGTATAATAGATATATAACTTGAGAAATTCTATGTTGAAGATATATCCATATACTGCTAATTCCTTAGAGTCAAGTCAATTCAATGATTACATTTTATGTATTTGTAATTGTACATTCTTAACCTTAAATAAAAACACAAGAAAATTGTGAAGTTGTGCCTTAAACACCCAAAAGAAAATCCATATTTGGTTTAACCCTTATATATAGAAAGTGCTCAAAATAAATATTTTAAATATTTATTTCCAGTGCTATAAATCGTGCCAGCTCTAAGGACTACCTTCACAATTCACAATCCCCATTATCATTAGTTATATTTCTAATTTGAGCACAGCTTCAGCATTATATTCTTTTCTTGCCCCTCCCAGTCCCATGAACATTCTATATATGCAAAAATTAGACACAAAAACATAAAACCTTCAGCTTAATTTTTCTGGAAGGGGTAAAATTTATCCAAGCTCTCCAATTTTTCACTAGTTATGAGGTTAAAAAGCAAAAAATACAGGAAAGCCCTTAGATGTGAAGAGGATTTTCCATCATGATTCACCGTGTTCAACAATGACTCATGACATCCTGAACATGTACCGTTTCGTTTCCAGGCAAGTTGTTTTCATAATTCTCACTTTTCTGAAGATCACTTAAAGGTGGACCTTGTGCAAGGATTTGCACTATTAGTAGGCCCAGGAAAACACACCACAACCTCACTTTCAAGTTTAGACACAGAAAAACAGAAAAACTTGATCAGGAAAATCCCATCAGACAAAATTAAAGTCCCCTTGTCTTATAAATGCAAGCATATTTTAGAGAAGGCTTAGAATATAATCCCCAGGGGCCCCTGGGTGGCTCAGTGGGTTAAAGTCTCTGCCTTCAGCTCCCAGAGTCCTGGGATCAAGCCCCACATCGGGCTTGCTGCTCAGCAGGGAGCCTGCTTCCTCCTTTCTCTCTGCTTGCCTCTCTGCCTACTTGTGATCTCTGCCAAATAAATAAATAAAATCTTAAAAAATATATATGTAATCCCCAAAACACTGTACTATGTACAAAAATAGGGACTAAGGTAGTTCCTCCTAATGAGAAGGTTACAGTCTGCATTTAGACAGGTGTGGTCAAAAATACCTTTCAGGGGCACCTGGGTTGTTCAGTTGGTTAAACCTCTGCCTTTGGCTCAGGTCATGCTCCCAGGGCCCTGGGATCAAGCCCCACATTGGGCTCTCTGTTCAGCAGGGAGCCTGCTTCCCCACCCCACCCTCGTGCTGTGGGCCTCTCTGTCTAGTTGTGATCTCTGTCAAATAAAAAATAAAATCTTAAAAAAAAATACCTTTCAGTGTTACCTGAATTGACTTAGTGATATAGAGTGGCCATTTGAAGTCCAAAGATCTTTAGAAAATTCTCAATTCTGTTTATTCATAAAGATATTCAGTGTATGATTGTATGAGTCTGGCTTAGGCATTATATGAATTTAGGGTCATTGATATATTTCAGACTTTTTAGACTTTTCTCCTTACAGTTCAATTAGTTCTTCTCCTGAGGTGTTTGAATTCCTTAATATAAAGTAGCATTATTAGATTTAGATTTTTGAATTACCCATTTACATAAACAAATTTAAACCTTTAAATTTTGAATAATTTTAGAATTCTTTTTCTCAAACTAGTTTTGCATACTTAGAAAGTGTAAGTGTAATTTCTAATAACAAGTATAAGATCTAGTCAATTTTATACAGTGAAGTATAGAAGGCAAATTTTTTATTTTCTCTTTTTTTATTATGTTGGTTAGTCACCATCATTACATCATTAGTTTTTGTTTCTTTGTTTTTTTTTGTTTTGTTTTGTTTTTAATTTATTTGACAGACAGATCACAAGCAGGCAGAGAGAGAGGAGGAAGCAGGCTCGCCACTGAGCAGAGAGCCCGATGTGGAGCTCAATCCTGGGACCCTGGGATCATGACCTGAGCTGAAGGCAGAGGCTTTAACCCGCTGAGCCACCCAGGCACCCCACATCATTAGTTTTTGATGTAGAGCTCCATGATTCATTGTTTGCAAATAACACCCAGTGCTCCATACTATATTCTTAATACCCATCACCGGGCTAACCCATCTCCTCAACCTCTCCCCTCTAAAACCCTCAGTTTGTTTCTCAGAATCCATAGTCTCTTCCCCCCTCCATTTTTCCTTTCCTTTTCCTAATGTCCTTCATGCTATCCTTATGTCCCACAAATAACTGAAACCATATGATAATTGCCTTTTTCTACATATTTTACATAGCATAATCTCCTCTAGTGCCATCCATGTTGATACAAAAACTGGATATTCATCTTTTCTGAGGGCTGCATAATATTTCATTGTGTATATGGATCACATCTTCTTTATTGGTCCGTCTGTTAAAGGCCATCTTGGCTCTTTCCACAGTTTGGTAATTGTGGACATTGCTGCTATGAACACTGGGGTACATATGGCCTTTCTTTTCAGTACATCTGTATCTTTGGGGTAAATACCCAGTAGTGTAATTGCTGGGTCATAGAGTAGCTCTATTTTTAATTTTGAGGAACCTCCACACTGTTTTCCAGAGTGGCTGTACCAACTTGCATTCCCACCAATAGTGTAAGAGGGTTCCCTTTTCTTCACATCCTTTCCAACATTTATTGTTTCCTGTCTTGTTAATCTTTGCCATTCTAAATGATGTAAGGTGGTACCTCAATGTGGTTTTGATTTGAATTTCCCTGATGGCTAATGATGATGAATATTTTTTTGTGTGTCTCTTAGCCATTTGTATATCTTCTTTTGAGAAGTGTCTGTTCATGTTTTCTGCTCATTTTTTACTTGATTATTTGTTTTTTGGGTGTTGAGTTTGAGAAGTTCTTTATAGAAATTGGGTATCAGCCCTTTGTCTGTAGTGTGATTTGCAAATATCTTCTCCCTTTCCATGGGTTCCAGCTTTGTTTTGTTAACTATTTCCTATGTTGTGCAGAAGCTTTTTATGTTAACGAAGTCTTAAGAGTTCATTTTTGCTTTTATTTCCTTTGCCTTTGCAGACGTGTCTTGAAAGAAGTTGCTGTGGCCAATGTCGAAGAAGTTACTGCCTATGTTATCCTCTAGGATTTTGATGGATTCCTGTCTCACATTGAGATCTTTCATCCATTTAGAGTTTATCTTGTGTTGGTGTAACTGAATGCTTGAGTTTCATTCTTCTGTATATAGCTGTCCAATTTTCCCAATACCAATTATTGAAGAGGCTCTCTTTTTCCACTGGGATTTTTTTTTTTTTTGCCTGCTTTGTTAAAGATTATTTGACCTTAGAGTTGAGAGTTCATATCTGGGCTGTCTATTGTGTTCCATTGATCTATGTGTCTGTTTTTCTGCCAGTAGCATGTTGTCTTGATCAAAACTTTGTATTATAGTTTGAAATCAGGCAATGTGATGCCCCCAGCTTTATTTTTCTTTTTCAACATTTTCTTGGCAATTCAGGGTCTTTTCTGATCCCATACAAATTTTAGGATTGTTTGTTCCAGCAATTTGAAAAATGCTGATGGTATTTTGATTGGAATGACACTGGAACTATAGGTTGCTCTGGGCTGTATAGACATTTTAACAATGTTTATTCTTCTGATCCATAAGCATGGAATGTTTTTCCATCTTTTTGTATCTTCTTCAATTTATTTCATGAGTGTTTTATAGTTCCTACAGTATAGATCCTTTACCTCTGGTTAGATTTATTCCAAGGTGTCTTATGGTTTTTAGTGTTCTTGTAAATGGAATCAATTCTTTAATTTCTCTTTCTACAGTTTCATTGTTAGTGTATAAGGAATCAGCTGATTTCTGTGCATTGATTTTGTATCCTGCCAAATTACTGAATTGCTATATGAGTTCTAGTAATTGGGGGGGGTGGGCATTTTGGGTTTTCCATGTAAAGTATCATGTCATCTGTGAAGAGAGAGAGTTTGATTTCTTCTTTGCCAATTTGAACACCTTCTGTTTCTTTTTGTTGTCTGATTGCTGTTGTTATCTAGCACTATGTTGAACAATAGTGACAAGAGTGGGCATCCTTGCCGTGTTCCTGATCTTAAAGGAAAGGCTCTCAGATTTCCCCCATTAAGAATGATATATGTTGTGGGTTTTTTCATAGATGGATTTTATGAGATTGAGGAAAGTTCCCTCTATCCTTATACTCTGAAGTATTTTAATCAGGAATGGATGCTATATTTTTCTAATGCATTTTTTGTATCAATTGAGAAGACCATGTGGTTCTTCTCTCTTCTTTTATTAATGTGTTCTATTCCATTGATTGAAATGTGAATGTTGAACCACCCTTGCATCCCCAGGATAAATCCCACCTAGTCATGGTAGATAATCTTTTTTATATTGTACTGTTGGATCCTATTAGCTAGGATCTTGTTGAGAATTTTGGCATTCACATTCATCAGGGATATTGGTCTGAAATTCTCCTTTTTGATGGAATTTTTTTCTGGTTTTGGGATCAAGGTAATGCTGGCCTCATAAAAAGAGCCTAGAAGTTTTCCTTCTGTTTCTACCTTTTTTTTTGTAGTTCTTGGGTTTTTCATTTTTTACTGTAATTTTTTTCTTTTTAATTTTTTTAATTTATTTTCAGCATAACAGCATTCATTGGTTTTGTACCACACCCAGTGCTCCATGCAATCCATGCCCTCTATAATATCCCCCACAAAAAGCTTCAGGAGAATAGGTATTATTTCTTCTTTAAATGTTTGGTAGAATTCCCCAGGGAATCTGTCAGGTCCTGTACTCTTGTTTTTTCAGAGGTTTTTGATCACTGCTTCAATCTCATTACTGGTTATTGGTCTATTCAGGTTGTTAATTTCTTTCCGTTTCAGTCTTGAAAGTTTATAGGTTTCCAGGAATGCATCCATTTCTTCTAGGTTGTTTAATATATTGGCATATAGTTGCTGATAATAATTTCTGATTATTGTCTCTATTTCTTTGGTGTTAGTCATGATCTCTCCCCTTTCATTCATAATTTTATTAATTTGAATAAATTTTATTAATTTGACTTTCTCTTTTCTTTTGGATAAGTCTGGCCAGTTGTTTATCGATCTTATTAATTCTTTCAAAGAAAAAGCTTCTAGTTTTCTTGTTGTATTCTACCGTATTTCTGGTTTCTTTTTTTTTTTTCATTGATCTCTGCTTTAATATTAGTTATTTCCCTTCTTGTATGTGGGTTAAGCTTAATTTGTTGTAAGTTCTCCAGTTCTTTAAGGCATAAAGACAGTTTGTGTGTTTGGGATTTTTCTATTTTTTTCAGTGTGGCTTGGATGGCTGTGTATTTCTCCCCTTAGGACCATCTTTGCTGAATCCCATAAGTATTGGACTGATTGTTTTCGTATTCATTAGTTTCCATGAATTGTTTAAGTTCTTCTTTGACTTCCTGGTTGACCCAAACAGCATGGTCTTTAGCTTCCAAGTGTTTGAATTTCTTCCAAACTTTTTCTTGTGATTGAGTTCCACTTTCAAAACACTGTGGTCTGAAAATATGAAGGGAATAATCTCAATCTTTTGGTATCAGGTGAGACCTGATTTGTGACCCAGTATGTGTCTATTATGGAGAAAGTTCCATGTGTGCTCAAGAAGAATGAGTATTCTGTTGTTTTAGGGTAGAATGTTCTATATATACACTTATGAGGTCCATCTGTTCAGTGTGTTATTCAAAGCTCTCATTTTTTTGTTAGTTTTCTGCTTAGGTAATCTATTGCTGAGAGTGCAGTGTTAAGGTCTCCTATAATTAATGTATTATCATATCAATATGTATCTTTATTTTGGTTAACTGTTGGCTTATGTAGTTGGCTGCTCCCATGTTGGGGAGATAGATATTTACAGTTGTTAGATCTTCTAACAACTGGATAGACCCTTTAAGAATGATATAGTGTCTTTCCGTATTTCTAACTACAGTCTTTAGCTCGAAATCTAATTTGTCTGTTATGAGAATTGCTACCCCACTTTCTTTCATGGTCTGTTGGCATGAAAGATAGTTCTCCTTCCCTTCACTTTCAGTCTGGATGTATCTTTAGGTTCAAAATGAGTCTCTTATAGACAGCATATGGATGGGTCCTGTCTTTTTATCCAATCTGCAACCCTGTGCCATTTAATGGGAGCATTTAGACTGTTCAGGTTGATAGTGATTATTGAAGGATACGATTTTTACTGTCATCATGTTGCCTGTGAGATCCTTGTTTCTTTAGATTGTCTCTGTAAATTTCTGTTCTATATCACTCTTGGGGTCTTTCTACTTTTATAGAACCCCCTCTTAATATTTCTGAAAGGGCTGGCTTAGTGGTCACGTATTCCTTCCATTTTTGTTGGTCTTGAAAACTCTTTATTTCTCCATCCATTCTAAATGATAGCCTTGCCAGGTAAAGTATTCTTGGCTGCATGTTCTTCTCATTTAGTACCCTGAATATGTTTTGCCAGCCCTTTCTAACTTGCCAGGTTTCTGTGGACAGGTCTGATGCTATTCTGATGTTCTTCCCTCTTTACATAAAGAATCTGTTCCCCGTAACTGCCCTAAAGATGTTTTCCTTGGTTCTAGGAGTTTTATTATTACATGCTGGAGCACTGGCTTATTCTCCTTGATCTTGGAAGGGGTTCTCTCTGCCTCAAGGTCATGAATGCTTGTCTCATTCCCCAGATTAGTGAAGTTCTCTGCTAGGATTTGCTCAAATATATCTTCTAGTTCTCTCTCTCTCTGCACTCCCTTAGGGATTTCAATAATTCTGACATTGGAACATTCCATGATGTCATTTACTTCTCTAATTGTTTTCATGGATTCTAAGTTCTTTGTTCCAGGCCTCCTCCTCCTCCTCCTTTTCTATCAGTGTGTCTTCTACATCACCAATTTATTCTTCTACCTCATTTACTCCAGCTCTTAGAGTATCTAGATTAGATTGAATCTTATTGATAGCATTTTCAAGTTCTGCCAGATCAGCTCTCATTTCTGCCATCAGAGAATCTATGTTGTCATTAATGGTTTTCTCTAACTTAGCTATTGTCTGCTTAACTGTTACTCTGAAGTCCATTTCTGACACCTTGCTTATATCCATATTCATTAGTTCTGTGACAGAGGTCACAGTCTCTGAATTTTTACTCTTGGGGGTTCCTTCTCTTAATGATTCTGTTGAGGAGTGGCTGAGGGAATGTACAGAGTCCAAATTATTGACCACAACCCAAGCAAGATACCCCTGTTTTATCAGAACCTTAGTTCAGTCTGTCTTCTGCTGGGGGCTGAGGGAGGGGAAGAGGGCTGCCACACTCTTATGCAGGCAACCCTGTTTGAGCAGAGTTGCCTTGTCCCCTGTTGGGGGGGTTGATGGGCTCAGTGAAAACCGCTTTTGGGGGCTTCTGTTCTCTGGTGGCTTTCCCTGGCAGCTTTCCATATCTCCTCCAAGAGTCAAAGCAGAACTGACCAAACTCAAACATTTGTCTCAGAACAGAAAGATCCCAATCTATTCTCCAAAGAGTCCTCCTGGCCACACTGACTCCATTTTTGTCTGTGCTGCTAAAAACCACAACGTCCTGGGTTGCATGCTCCACAGCAGCACTCCCAGACCTCACTTCCAGGTCCAAGCACATCTCTATCCTTTGTGCTTCTAAAACTGTCAGTCCCTCCCAGTTCACATGCATACCCTTGCAACTGCAGTTTTCATTCTGGGGGGCTGCTTTAAAGTCCTTCCTGCCGCTACTGGTCTGCAAGTCTGTGCGCAGTCCCCAGCATGGGAAGCTTTTGCACGCTGGCAGTACAAGAGTCTGTAGGCTCCCTTCTCCTTCCATTTATCTTCCAATATCTGTCCATAGAATCATGGGTCCCCATTTCATTCCTTGAAAACAACCTCTAGAGATATTGTTTGTAGAGAGTCAGGTATGTATTTTTACATTGCAGGCTGGATTTCATGTGTGTTCAGAATGGTCTGATAGACACCCAGTTCAATTCAGAGGACCAGTTGAAATAGTGTTCCCTACTCCTCCACTATCCTTCCCTCTCTCTGAGAACAAACTTTTTTTTAAATATTTTATTTATTTATTTTTTTTTTTAAATTTTTTATTTTTTATAAACATATATTTTTATCCCCAGGGGTACAGGTCTGTGAATCACCAGGTTTACACACTTCACAGCACTCACCAAATCACATACCCTCCCCAATGTCCATAATCCCACCCCCTTCCCCCAAACCCCCTCCCCCCGGCAACCCTCAGTTTGTTTTGTGAGATTAAGAGTCACTTATGGTTTGTCTCCCTCCCAATCCCATCTTGTTTCATTTATTCTTCTTCTACCCACTTAAGCCTCCATGTTGCATCACCACTTCCTCATATCAGCGAGATCATATGATAGTTGTCTTTCTCTGCTTGACTTATTTCGCTAAGCATGATACGCTCTAGTTCCATCCATGTTGTCTTTATTTGGGAGAGAGAAAGTGGCAGAGAGAGAGCAAGCATGAGCAGAGAAGTGGAGAGGGAGAAGCAGACTCCTGGTGGCAAGGGAGTCTGACACTGGAATGGATCCCAGGACCCTGGGATCATGACCTGAGCTGAAGGTCAATGCTCAACTGACTGAGCCACCCAGGCACACCTAGAAGACAAACTTTTAACTTCTGTGTGCTTAATCACAAGCTATTAATGGTAGCAGTCCCTTCAGCTTACATCTTTGGCTTTTGTTGTTTTGTGAGTATATCTCCAATGTCCAAACTTTAGGTCTGTATGTTACTCTATGTTTTTCTAAGGTAGACACTATTTATGAGATGTGTCATTATAGTACTATCAAATTTATTAACATGAAACAGTCTCCATATCCCCATAGTGTGCTCTCATTTTCAATCAAGTTTTTCAATAATTCGGTTTTGTTATGATGTTTTAAATAAAATAAGACATTACAAATGCTTTACCATAACAAATAAAACATATCAATAATTTTATCCATGGGTTCAGGAAATTGAGTGGAAATGTTTCAATATTTAATAAGCATAAAAACAGTCTTCTGGCATAATGTCAAATATTAAACAAAGAGTATTAATATATATGGATTTTGTGATATTACTATCTTTCTATCATTTTAATAACTCTCATTACGCAAGGGAAAAAGTCACTATTTGTTTCTCATTTTGGGATAATTTTGAGGTGGAGACTTTAAGTTTGTTCTTGGAAATTTTTTATACAAAAATTTTGAAAGTCTTCATTGCCTATGAAAATAAGGAAATTATCATTCAATTATTTCTATTTTATTTTTTGGAACACAACATTAGAAGATATGGTTAAAAAAAGAAAATTTAGCCATTTGTTCTGTTTGTTATCTGTTGCCTCTAGGCTGCTGCTGCTATAGATAGTGACTTGTGTATTAGTCAGGGTCCTTCAGAGAAATAGAAGCAAGAAGTATAAAGATTTATATAAAAGGATTACTACAAAGTGTTGGCCTCCATAATTATGAGGGCTGAAAAGTCACATGATCTGCTATCTACAAGGGAGAGATCAAGGAAGACCAGAGATGTAGCTTGAAAGCCTAAGAGCCAGAGACTGGATGGCATAAATGCTAGGTAGAGTCTGAAGATATTAGAACCAGGAGTGCTGAACACACAAGATCAATATTCCAGCTCAACCAATCAGAGGGAGGGCAAATTCTCACTTCTTCTACCTTTTTTTCCCCCCCCTATTCAGGCCCTCAGTGGATTAAATGATGGCCACTCACACTGGAGAGAGCAATGTACTTTGCTTAGTCTACTGACTAAATGCTGACTCAAATGCAAATCTCTTCCTAAAACACTCTCATAGATACACCTAGAAATAATGCTTAACCAGAAATCTGGGCACTCTGCAATTCAATAAAGCTGAGACATAAAATTAACCATCACAATATATAAATTCATTTCTTAAAATATAGTATAAGTTTTCATACAGAACTTATAAATGAATGTGTTACTTTTGGAAGTGCTGATTTAAAAATACATTCATATAAAATCACCTTCTGTTTCATCATATTAATATATGATAGATATACTTTTAATTCCAAAGTTTCATTAAATACAGAGGAAAACTTTAACCCAGAATAGAACTATGCATGTTTGTTTAGATAGGTTTCGATCTAAGAATCTAAAAAGTAACTCTCAAGCAACTTACAATAATGTATGGCAATTTTGCTTCACAACAATGCTCATGAATCGCAGTCTAGACAGAACAAACACCTGATGGAGAAAAATAAAAGAGTTCAGTCTAATAATCAGTTTCTCATTGACCTCTTTGCTGAGACAGTCTACAGGGTGAATAGTCTCTTATCCAATATGTATCCCATTGCCACAGAGATCTATTCTGCCTTATAATTGGTCACACAGGCATATTTATAATGGACAATGGACAGAGGATATAAGAATGGTGGCCTAGAAACTAAAACTTCTTACTAGCAACTAATAGAGAAAAATGAAATGCTGCCCCTTTAATAATGAAAATAATTTTGGACAAGGGGCTTCAGATGAAACTAAAATTGTGGACCTCATTAGACTACAAATAATGTTCAATTTTACCAGAGATTATGGTTTTTGCATGTATTGAAGATATTTTAAAAATTAAATTATGGTTGCTTGAATCTATTACTCCAAAGTTAGTGAAAGTTTTGCTGATTTTGCCAGAGTTCACTTTTAGTTTATAGGTAATATAAGTATAAGAAAAAAGAAAAGAGAAATTTATCATGTCTCTATTCATTTTAGTAAGATGGACCTTCTCTTTGGTGGTAGTATACCCCAAAATAAAGTTTTTATATATCTAAATTACTTTGTATAGCATCTAAGATCTTTGCAATATTTCTGTGAGTTAAGAAAATGCAAGCATCATTATCCTGAGTTTACAGAAAAGAAAAGAAAGGAAATCAGAGGTCCTACTAATTATCTAAATTATTTAACATTTTTGGTTCTAAATGAAAAAAAACACACTCTTCACTGAAAGATCTCTGTATAATACACTAAAGTAATAATATATGTATTATTGTTTTATTGTGACCTTATAAGTCTTTAGTCTGCACTCTGGAATATTATGGAAACTTCATGAGACTATAGCTTGTCTAATAAGTTGTTTTTGCTCAGAACCCTGAGCTGCAAGTGAATACACAAAGACAAATGAAGAATATTGTTTACTCACTCTGGTAGCATCTGGCAAGATCCAGGAGACCCACTGTTGGAAGCACCATCAATGACTCTAGTACAGATGCTGTGTTATATTCTCTGCTGCCCTTCTCAGACCCTGAACATGTTCTGGGCCTTGCTATCCAGACTTAAGCTAATGAGGACTGATTTCTGAAATAGGCAACCTGATTTTGACAGGTGCACCAGGAAAGCACAAAACTGACAAGTTCAGTAGATGTAAGAACAGCACATGAAGATATAGTGTACTTGGGTTTCAGTTTTAGAATTTATGAAGTAATACACTTTTCTTTGGCATTTCTTCCACTGTAAATATGAAATTATTTGGGTAATGACCTCTAAGATACTTCACACATCTAACATTCTATGATTTTGTGATTTCTTTTGGTTTGGAAACTGTGAGTCAATACTGAATAAAGGAAATTGAAATGCATCAAGGCATATGGAAAACTTAACCCAATCAAAAGTCAACACAGCCTCTTGCTATATTAAAATGTTTTTTACCCACTCACTTGACAATTAAAGGACAGGATAAACTCTCTCTTAAGAAGATTTATACATGTACAGACTAGGATACACACACACACACACACACACACACACACACACTGTTAGACATCTAAATAAAAATTTTTCTTCATATCACCAAAGAAAGGAACAAAATTGAAAATAGAAGCAGACCCACAAGTGAGTGAAATATTGGGTTTAAAAAACTTAGTTCTTTAAAAAATAACAGTAATAATAATTATATTCAAGAGAATAAATGACAAGGTGGAAATCTCCTTAACTATAACCCTTTAGAAATTAAATAAAAATTAAATGGGATATCTAAAAAGAAAAAATCTATAATTGAGAACTGCTGAATAGATGGATTTAGTTTCACATTTGACACAGCAGAAGAAAATGTTAGTAATCTGGCAACTAGGTCAGTAGAAAATACACAGGCTAAAGACAGGAGAGAGAGAAAGGGGTAAGAAGTATAACAAACATTTGGGACAAAGTAAAAAGGCCTAAACCACATTTAAATTGAGTCCCAGAAAGCAATGTTGAGAGAATAGAGAAGCAATAGATAAGAATTTTCCAAAATTAAGAGATAAGGATTCAAGAAATACAGGAGACCTGAAAAAGGGTTTTCTTTGTATAATAGTTGACAACCCAAGACTAAAATAAAATATTAAACAAACACACTTCTTTAAAAGAGGATATTGGGATGCCTGGGTGGCTCAGCTCAGGTCGTGACACCAGAGTCCTGGAATTGGGTCTCGAATTGGGCTCCCTACTCACTGGGGAGGCTGCTTCTCCCTCTCACTCTGCCTGCTGTGTCACCTGTTTGTACTGTCTCTGTCTCCCTGGCAAATGAATAAATAAAATCTTAAAAAAAAATAAAATAGAGGATATTGCTACATGATGTTTACCTAAATTCATTGAAAACTTATGTTCACACAAAAACCTATACAGACGCTTACTGAAGCTTTGCTAATTATTACCAAAATTTGGAAGAAACCAAGATCTCCTTCAGTGAGTGAATGAATAAAAAATTGTAGTATATCCAGGCATTGGAATATTTTCCAACATTATATAGAATTGAGCAATCAAGCCATGCAAAAAGATGGAAAAATCTTAAATTTGTGTTACTAAGGGAAAGAAGCCAATTTGAAAAGCCTATACACTCCCTGAACCTCATTATATGACACTATGAAAAAGACAAAACAATGAAGAAAACAAAAAGATTAGAAGTTACCAAGAGTTAGGAGACAGGAAGGAAAGAATGGGCAGAGCACAAAAGATTTTTAGGGCAGTGAAAATATTTGTATAATGGTGGATACATGTCATTTTATATATATATATTTTTTTTAAATCTGGCTTCTAAACTGAAGCAATAAATGTAGAAGACAGTTTCATAACATTTTTAAAGTACTAGAAAAAAATTACTGAGCTAGAAATCTTTCTAGGAAAAATGGGTTCTAGAATGATAACAACATAAAGTTACTGTAGGTGAATAAAAACTTGATATAATTTGTTACCCGGAGATCCACCATGACAGAAATACTTAGGGATCTTTTTAGGCAAAAGCAAAATGACTCTACATAGAAATGTGAAAATGTAGGAAAAATATAAATATTATAATGTCTCTAAAAATAAAATAGAATATATGTGAGATTAAAAGTCATGATTATAAAAAAAAAAAAGAAAAAAGAAGACGGAGAGTTACAAATGGAATTAAATGTTTTAAGTTCCTAGAATGATCTAGGAAATGGTAAAAGTAGTACTTTATATGAGAATAAAATATGCCAAGGATACATGTTGTAATCTTTAGGCTTACCTCTAAAAACAACAATTAAAATTTAAGTCTAACAAGCCAATTGGGGGGAAAAATGAAATAACAACAAATAAAACCTCAGTTAATCTAAAACAAGACGAATAAAATGAGAATGAGAAACATTACACATGAGACAAATTGAAAACAAAAAAAGGTGGTAGGTGAAAACAACATATTACTGATTACATTGAAAGTAAATTGACTATTATAATTAAAAGAAAGGATTCTCATACATGATAAATCAATCTATATATCTATCTACCTATCATCTGTCTCTCTATTCGTCTGTATACAAACACCTCCTTAAAGAGTCGCACTTGACAGGTGACAAAAACTGTTAAAAGTAAAATGATTAAAAAACAAAATAATGAATATCAAAGGAGTTGTAGTCAGATTCACTCAAATGATGATGTCATTACTATGTTGTCTTGGGGTCCTGAGAAATCTCCAAATGGACTAGTCCTAAATTTGGGGGAGTAGCAAACTTATCTCACATTCCTCATACATAGAAAGGAACCTCTTTCCATTTCCCAAAAGACTCAACTAGAAAGAACACTTGCAGCCTCCTATAACCCCCACTCTTCTACATTTGTCTGGTTGGATAAAAGAAAGAAGCCATATTGCTCAGTCGCTCTCTTTTCCTCTTCCCTTTCCAAGGACTTAGTACACAGTTCTGCCAAAAATAGTGAGGGTGAAGAGTGGAAGAGCAGTGTTTAAGAAGTGCTGTTGCCCACTGTCTCAAGTCTCAATCTTTAACTAGTTTTACCCCAGATAAAATTCATACCTTGATCTCTATCTGCTCTTCACGATTTATTTCTCACATGGTATGTGATTCAAAACTCTGGAATGATTTGAGAAGAAGACAAATGATGAATCCCAAACCTCCAAATAAGTAGGTGTGAATGTTCTCAGGGAAGATGCATCTATTTTTAACTCCTATTTCAGTTCTCCAAAAGCACTCTAAATCAAGCATGCTCATTTACAAAGGAAATAAGTATACATTACTATTAAAAGCAACATTAATAAGAGAGGAAATAAATTGTAGAAGGGCAGCTCGAACAAGTGTATATAATTCTGATAGAGTTTGTTCTTTGTATTTTCTTGACATTCTCTGGAGGATTAGGCTGGGGTGATCTGTGGTGCAAGATTGCATGAATGAATGTTAAGACCAGGTCAAGGCACATTACAATTAATTAACTGCCAGGGATGATTATTTGATAATCCATACTATGAAAGATCAATATATATATGAATCTAGTTTCAGAACATGGGGAAGCTGGGGCTTTCTTAGTACACCTACCTACTCAAATGATCTGAGATTGAAAAAAACATAAACAATAATTTCTAGGAAGGTTCCTAAACTTTGACAAATAGACAACTTTTATTTTTCTAATTTTAATAAATTGTACTTAATGGAAATCACTTATGATTTTATTAGAAGTAGAGTTTATGGCATCCGTTCCACTAGTTTTTTTCTTATTTTCTGCTATTATTGAGATTATCAATGTTTAGTCATTCTGTAGACTCTTTCTGCCCTACTTAATTGCAGTTGCTCTTGTTTTAAATCTTGTTATTTCTTATTATCAATCACTCAATTTAATAATGTACATAGAATCATCTTTGTACTTTACTTTTGATACATTAGATTTAATGATATACAATTGTTTGATATTCTTTTTTGCAGAGATGAGTCACTGTTCTGATTTAAACCCATTTTGAAGTAGCTTTCATCTTTTAGCATTTAGATGATCTAAGTTTGCATGTAACTTGCTGTATTTTTCTTTATTATTTACTCTTCCTCCCACGTTAATGTCATCTGTTGAAATTTCTGCTGCTTTTTAAAACTCATGCTCTTTTTAAAATTTTCAAGTCAACCTTAAGCTCCTTTATAATTCTCACATCATAAGCATTGTTTTACATCCTACCTGAAAAACTTTAAGAATAAATTTAGAGCCTGCTTTGAAATTCTTAAAACTATAGAAGTGTATTTTAAACAACATGAACTGAAAAGGACATTAGAAAAAAATGTGTTTTGAACCACACATTCCCAACACCCTTAATTTATGGTTAAGAAAACTGAACCACAGAGAAGTGAAGCTATTTTTCTGCCTCAAGTCACACACACTTTAGTGTCAAAGTCATCATCAGAATTCGAGTTTTCGGGATACCAAGCTGGTACTAGTTCCATTATAACATGTTATTGCTTGTACTCGTCCACTGGTTGAACATTTCTAGGAATGTTGATGGTTTCTTACCAACTGACTGTAATCAAAATAAAATGTATAACTCCATTAATTAGAATACTCTAGAATACACTCTAAAACATTCTAGAATAGCATTATACATAAGCATGCATGTATGAGTCTATGCACAAGTATATGCACATGCTACATTTAGGATATATATACCATATAAGTATGTATTTATATACTAAATGTGTACTATATGTGTATCTCTCTCTCTCTCTCTCACACACACACACACATACACACACATATAGTATACTTACTTAGGAATTGACTAAAATGTCTTATTTTTACCATCATTATATACTCTTCTTTATCAAACATAATTAGGTGAAAACAATTCAAATGTATTATTTTTATTAATAAGATTCTTGTAGATAATGGAGATATCAATAAATATGAGTTTATTGTTACACATGTCCTTCAATAGAGGAATCAGGCTAAATTTTTACTGATTCCAGAAAGGTGAGCAGAAAGTTTTATATTACCTTCCTCCCTGCACCAAGGATTTACTATTCTTCTAAATAGTAAAGATAAGGACAATTCCAGTTAACAGAGGTTTCTGGTTTCTCCCATTAAATGAGAATGTTACCTGATTAACAACATGAAAACACATTTAAAACAAGCTAGAAACTGCAAAAGATTTCATAATACTACCAGCCAATTGATTTAAGGTAGCTTGAATTCTGTGGAGGCAAATTACATGATAAAATCATTTACCCTGATAATTTAAATTATGATCATTTTGTCTATAAGGTATGCATTTACTCTTTCTGAGCTGGTGAAGTAATGAGTACCTTATGTCAGCCAGATTTTCTAATAGCATTGCTGGAATTTTTAAACAACTGTCACATTTATACCACAGCATACTAGACCAAGATGCTAGTAAATTTTGTAAAAACAATCAGGTGCTCATATTTCTTCTATGAAAAACCTTTGAATAATAAAATATTCAGTTTTTCCCCCAAAGAGATCTGGTCTTTGCCCTAAGATTCTGGAAGGTAATCTCTAAACTAAATTTCATTCCAAATAACAGTGTCTTTGTTCGGGGTGGGGTTGATCATGCTACAAATATCAGTATCAATATGACTTAGGGTGGAGGTTTTGAGTTACTCAGTCAGTTGACCTGGACACTGAGATAAGCAACTGGGCAATAAATTAATCAACCATCATACATCATGAAGCCTCAGTAACGACTCTTGACCTCAAGTCTCCTTTGAGCTTCCCTGATTGGCAACTGCGCATGCATACTCTCACACATAGATCCATGAAAGTAATACATTCATGAGTCCATGGGGGAAGGAATGAAAGCTCTATGTTTAGTGTTTACTTGACTCTGCTCTGTACACTTCCCTTGACTGATTTTTATCTTTATCCCTTCCTATGATAAACCATAATGATACACAGAACAGCTTTCAGTAAGCTTTGTAAGTCTTTCTAGTGAATTATTAAAACTGAGAGTGGTGGTTGCCTGGGTGGCTCAGTGGGTTAAGCCTCTGCCTTTAGCTCAGATCGTGATCTCAGGGTCCTGGGATCGAGTCCCACATCGGGCTCTCTGCTCAGTGGGGAGCCTGCTTCCCCCTCTTACTTGATACACTTTGCAAATGATACCACTTACAAAATTCCTCACACCACTCTCACTTTTTTTTTTTTTTAAGATTTTATTTATTTATTTGACAGACAGAGATCACAAGTAGGCAGAGAGGCAGGCAGAGAAAGAGAAAGGAGGAAGAAGGCTCCCTGCTGAGCAGAGAGCATGATGTGGGGTTCGATCCCAGAACCCTGAGATCATGAGCTGAGCTAAAGGCAGAGGCTTTAACCCACTGAGCCACCCAGGCACCCACCACTCTCAGTGGTGTGAGAAATTTTGTAAGTGGTATAATTTGCAAAGAGTATCAAGTAAGAGAAATTTTGTGTGGACTGTGGCCTCAAGATTTACAATTGTCTAAGAATTTTGCACCTTTCAAATATTACCTATCTTACTCCTTTTTCTAAGCCCCCATCCATAACTTGTTGTTTTATTCTTTGACATTACCTAGAGTGCTGGGTGCTTACCAACCAATTTTACTTAGAAGAAATAAAGAAGAAAGCTTATTACTTCTTTGTGTAGTTTTGTTTGAAAATGCTATAAAAACAGGGATGCCTAGGTGGCTCAGTTGGTTAAGCAGCTGCCTTCCGCTCAGGTCATGATCCCAGTGTCCTGGGATTGAGTCCCACATCGGGCTCCTTGCTCGGCAGGGAGCCTGCTTCTCCCTCTATCTCTGCCTGCCATTCTGTCTGCCTGTGCTCGCTCTCTCTTTCTCTCTCTCTCTGACAAATAAATAAAATCTTAAAAAAAAAAAAGAAAAGAAAATGATATAAAAACAACTCATATTTTTTAGTGATCAGATACATGGTTTACCATATTTGGTTATGTATGGTTTTCTTGTCTATCTGAGTCAGTAGAGCTCTAAATATTTAACTGAATATCATTATTAATGGTGGGTTTTCTATTTGATGACCTTAATTTTTAGATCCCAAATACCTCAGATTTAACATTTCTTTTTCTTTTAATTTTTTATTTTTTATAAACATATATTTTTATCCCCAGGGGTACAGGTCTGTGAATCGCCAGGTTTAAACACTTCACAGCACTCACCAAAGCACATACCCTCCCCAATGTCCATAACCCCGCCCCCTTCTCCCAACCCCCCTCCCCCCAGCAACCCTCAGTTTGTTTTGTGAGATTAAGAGTCACTTATGGTTTGTCTCCCTCCCAATCCCATCTTGTTTCATTTATTCTTCTCCTACCCACTTAAGCCCCCATGTTGCATCTCCACTTCCTCATATCAGGGAGATCATATGATAGTTGTCTTTCTCCAATTGACTTATTTTGCTGAGCATGATACCCTCTAGTTCCATCCACACTGTCGCAAATGGCAAGATTTCATTTCTTTTGATGGCTGCATAGTATTCCATTGTGTATATATACCACATCTTCTTGATCCATTCATCTGTTGATGGACATCTAGGTTCTTTCCATAGTTTGGCTATTGTGGACATTGCTGTTATAAACATTAGAGTGCACGTGCCCCTTTGGATCACTATGTTTGTATCTTTAGGGTAAATACCCAGTAGTGCAATTGCTGGGTCATAGGGCAGTTCTATTTTCAACATTTTGAGGAACATCCATGCTTTTCCAGAGTGGTTGCACCAGCTTGCATTCCCACCAACAGTGTAGGAGGGTTCCCCTTTCTCCGCATCCTCACCAGCATCTGTCATTTCCTGACTTGTTGATTTTAGCCATTCTGACTGTTGTGAGGTGATATCTCATTGTGGTTTTTATTTATATTTCCCTGATGCCGTGTGATATGGAGCACTTTTTTAGGTGTCTGTTGACCATCTGGATGTCTTCTTTGCAGAAATGTCTGTTCATGTCCTCTGCCCATTTCTTCTTCTTTTTTTTTTTTTTTTTAAAGATTTTATTCATTTATTTGACAGAGAGAAATCACAAGTAGATGGAGAGGCAGGCAGAGAGAGAGAGAGGGAAGCAGGCTCCCTGCTGAGCAGAGAGCCCGATGCGGGACTCGATCCCAGGACCCTGAGATCATGACCTGAGCCGAAGGCAGCGGCTTAACCCACTGAGCCACCCAGGCGCCCCCCTGCCCATTTCTTGATTGGATTATTTGTTCTTTGAGTGTTGAGTTTGCTAAGTTCTTTATAGACTTTGGACACTAGTCCTTTATCTGATATGTCGTTTGCAAATATCTTCTCCCATTCTGTCAGTTGTCTTTTGATTTTGTTAACTGTTTCCTTTGCTGCGCAAAAGCTTTTGATCTTGATGAAATCCCAATAGTTCATTTTTGCCCTTGCTTCCCTTGCCTTTGGCGATGTTCCTAGGAAGATGTTGCTGCGGCTGAGGTCGAAGAGGTTGCTGCCTGTGTTCTCCTCAAGGATTCTGATGGATTCCTTTCTCACATTGAGGTCCTTCATCCATTTTGAGTCTATTTTTGTGTGTGGTGTAAGGAAATGGTCCAATTTCATTTTTCTGCATGTGGCTGTCCAATATTCCCAGCACCATTTATTGAAGAGGCTGTCTTTTTTCCATTGGACATTCTTTCCTGCTTTGACGAAGAGTAGTTGACCATAGAGTTGAGGGTCTATTTCTGGGCTCTGTATTCTTTTCCATTGATCTATGTGTTTGTTTTTGTGCCAGTACCATGCTGTCTTGATGGTGACAGCTTTGTAATAGAGCTTGAAGTCCAGAATTGTGATGCCACCAACTTTGGCTTTCTTTTTCAATATCCCTTTGGCTATTCGAGGCCTTTTCTGGTTCCATATAAATTTTAGAATTATTTGTTCCATTTCTTTGAAAAAGATGGATGGTACTTTGATAGGAATTGCATTAAATGTGTAGATTGTTTTAGATAGCATAGACATTTTCACAATATTTATTCTTCCAATCCAGGAGCATGGAACATTTTTCCATTCTTTGTGTCTTCCTCAGTTCCAAAAAATAGAAATGGAAGGAAAACTTCCAAACTCATTTTATGAGGCAGCATCACCCTGATCCCAAAACCAGACAAGGATCCAATCAAAAAAGATTTAATATTTCTGCAACAAAAACCATCACATATGCCAACCAAGTCATCCTTCCATGGAAATGACATATAAATAGTACTTTTTTTTTTTAAAGATTTATTTATTTATTTATTTATTTAACACAGAGAGAGAGATCACAAGTAGGCAGAGAGGCAGGCAGAGAGAGAGAGAGAGAGGAGGAAGCAGGCTCCCTGCCGAGCAGAGATACAAATAAATGGAGTCCCCCATGCGGGACTCAATCCCAGGACCCTGAGATCATGACCTGAGCTGAAGGCAGTGGCTTAACCCACTGAGCCACCCAGGTGCCCATAAATAATACTTTTAAGACACCAATTGCACAAGACCAGAACCAATGAACAATTCTTCCCAACTTCCTGACTCCAGTACACAAATTATAGCTAAATCCAGGTAAGTTCATTTTCTCAGTATCTTTTGGTTCAGTCCACAATCTCCATTTCTATCCGTACCACCAGGACCAAAGCATTTATCATCTTTTGCCTACATTCAGCTTTTTTTGTTTACTTGTTTAGATTCCGCATATTAAGAGAGACCATATGGTATTTCAGCATTTGTCTTTCTCTATCTGACATTTCACTTGACATGATGCGATCAATGTCCATCCATATTCTCACCAATGGCAAGATTTTATTCATTTTTATGTCTCAATAATATTCTATTGTATGTAGAGCCCACATTTTCTTTATCTATTCATCCATCAATGGACATTTAGGTTGTTTATATATCTTAGTTATTATAAATAATGTTGTAAGGAACTATATATACTCTTTATGAATTAGCGTGTTGTTTTCTTTGTATAAATACCCAGATATGAAATAGTTGGAGTATATAGTAGTTCTGTTTTTAATTTTTGAGGAAACTCCATAGTGTTTTTCATAGTGGCTGCAAAAGTTCACATTTTCACCAACAGTTGACAAGAGGTTCCCTTTTCTCCACATCCTTTCCAATGCTTGATATTTCTTGCTCTTTTGATAACAGCCATTTTAAGGTGTGTAGTGATATCTCATTGTGATTTTGATTTGCATTTCCCTTATGATTAATGAGACTCAGCATTATTTCATGCATCTATTGGCCATTTGTATGTCTTCAGAAAAATCTCCCAGATTTGCATATTTTTAATGAGATTTTTGTTGTTCTTATTGAGTTGTATGAGTCCTTTATATATTTATAATATTGGGCCCTTATTAGATATATGGTTTCCAAATATTTTCTCCCATTCAATAGGTTGTCTTTTTATTTTGTTGGTGATTTCCTTTGCTGTGCAAAAACTTTTTAATGTGATGTAACTCCATTTATTTTTCTTTCGTTGCTTTTGATTTTGGGGTCAGATTAAAAAAATCAAAAGATCTATGTCAAGGAGCTTACTGTCCAAGTTTTCTTCTAAACTATATGGTTTCAGGTTTCAGGTCTTTAATCTATTTTTAGTTCATTTTTATACATGGCATAAGATAGTGATCAAGCCTTCATTCTTTTGCATGTGGCTGACCAGTTTTTCCAATACCATTTATTGAAGAGACTATGCTTTCTCCATTGTATGTTCTTGAGTTCTTTGCTATGAATTAGCTGACCATATATGCATGGATTTACTTCTGCCTCTCAATTTTATGGCACTGATCAAAGAGTCTGTTTTTATACCAATACTATACTGTTTTAATTATTATAGCTTTGTAACATAGTTTGAAATCAGGAAACATGATGCTCCAAATTTGTTCTTTTTCAAGATTCCTTTGGTTGGTTTGTTGGTTATTTATTTGTTGTTTGTTCCATACAAATATTAAGATTATTTTTTTCTATTTCTTGGAAAAATGCTTTTGGAATTTTTTTTTTTTTTAAGTAGGCTCCACACCCAGCATGAAACTCAATGTGGGGCTTGAACTCACAACCTTGAGCTCAAAACCTGAGCTGAAATCCAGAATCCAGAAACTTAACTGAGCCACCCACATGCTCCTGCATTAGAACTTTTATAGAGATTGCGCTGAATCTGTAGATTGCTTTGGGAGCACAGGCATTTTAATAATATTTACTCTTCTAATCCATGAGCACATGAGCGTATTTTTCCATTTATTTGTATCTTCCTCAATTTCTTCCATTAATGTTTTGTACATTTCAATATAAAGGTTTTTAGTTTTAGTTCTTCCAGTGTCATCCAGACCCATGAATTATCACCTCCTGCTTAACACTTTGCAATAGCCTTATTTTAAACAAGTCAATGATGAACATTTTTTTAACATACAGAAAAGATGAACTAATTGCACAGCAAATAGCCTAATATCCATATTCTAGTTTCTACCTTTAAGATTTTGCTATATTTGCCTTACAATGTCATATTTCAACATATTCTCGAAAAATATTATGACACAGATATTATTAGTTACATTTTATAAAAGTTCAAAATATATGAGAGGTTAACCAACTTCTTTAAGTTCACTGAAATTAAAAAAAATAAATAAGTTGTTTATTTGACCCAAAGAATTTTTGAGCAAATGCATATATGCCTACCACAGAAAGAAGGAATCCTCAAATTTTCTTGCCAAGATGCCAGGTGCCCAAGAATGCTGTTAAAACTTTGTATAATAGAAGTCTCAAGCCAATATGTATGGGCATCAATGAAGTAGGACAGACACATTATACCAGTAATACAGGTGCCATCTGATGTTCATATCTCCACTTCTGCATTAAGTAGAACAGCAAAAACATATAGAATATCTCTTTGGTTCACAACCTGGGGAGTTGCCCAGGTGAAATTTGAAACTAGCCCTCATAGCTAGAGGGTAGGGAGAAATGTCATAAATTGCTTATGACAGATAAGCAATTAGTCATTTTAATAAACAAGGGAACTTATATATGAGTCCTATCTTGGGTGACCCACATGGTGAGTATATCTCCACATTCACATTCCAGAATCTTGAAAGTTTATACAGAGGCCTTAACAGGGTTTAGTTATGTGCACAGTACAGATGCTCTCAACAACACATTATTCTCTCAGGGTTGTGTCTTTGAAATGGCTCCAGCTGTAGGAATGGTAGACAGGAGATACATTCCAAGGACAGGGACAAGGATGAGGAAGTTTTGATTAGCTGCTTAGGTCCAGCTTGTGGATCAACTGATATTCACGTCCTGTTGATGATCTCCTTCACATGTTTGAATGCCAAGGGTTTTGTATTAGTTTTCTATTACTAGGTAACAAAGGATCATATATTAACAGCTTGAAACACACCCATTTATTAGCTCACAGATCTGCGTAAGAATGTTGGGCAGTCTTGATTGGATTCTTTGCTTTTGAGTCTCAGAAAGTGAAACTAAGTTATCTCGTGAGTAGACTCTCATCTGGAGGACCTGGGAAAAGAATTTCCTTCCAATCTCATTCCAAGTTTTCCCAGAATCCAGTTCTTAAAGCTGTAGTTCTAAGGTCTCTGTTTCCTTGATGATTGTCTTCTGGGGTCTATTTTCAGCTTTTAGAGATCATTAACATTCTTACATATGTGGCTGCCTCCTCCATCTTCAAATCAGCATTGATGATTGATGTCTGTCTCCTGCTTTGAATCTCTGTGAGTTTCCTTTTGACCATCAGCCAAAAAAACCTCTTCTAAACAGCTCACATGATTAGTTGTACCCTAATGTTCTCTCTCTCTCAGTCAACTATCTAATAACCTTAATTACAACTGCTATTTAAAGTGACATATTCACAATATTATGATCAGGGAAGGTCATATTGGGGGACTGCAGGTTACTTATGCAGAAACTTGTTTTGACAAATCCTTACAAATCCTTACTTTTGTTTATTGAGATTCTGTAAGACATTTCGTTATAGTCGTGTGCCATTATGACTGCAGATTTATTATATATGTATGCTTGCTTTTGTTACATTGTGATTTCTGTGCACAAAGAAAATTGTGGGTTCCAGTTGTTTGGGCTATCTCAAGCAGATTTTTCCACAGACAGAAGGTAATAATGAAATTTGAGAAATTAACCTGACCCTTAGTACCATGGCCAGTTCTCATAAGAATGTTAGGTTCCTTTCAGTACTCGACTTTTGTTAAAAATGATACAACTTAGTCTACAGTGGTAATATTTAGAAATGGAACAAATTTGGTTTCCTGTGTCCTAATACGCTTGCATGACTTTGAATAAGACTGGCAACTTATCTGAGTTTGAGTGTTCTGTTTTAGAAAATTAGTGTACTTGAGAATAATGCTCTCTATCCTCTTTATCCTTGCTTGTTGATGCATAAGCCAAAGGTAAGCTCTAAATGGGAAATCCTCTGATCAAATTGCAGAAACCCAAATTACAGCCACCATTATTAAAATCCTCATTTTATAGATTCTGAAAAACTAAGTTTAGATGATTAAGCACTTGCCCAGTATTTTTCACCATGACAGTTATAGAATTTGGGCCTTAATAGGGCAGTTTGACATCAAACATTTTACACTTAATCATACCTCTATGTTGTTATTTCAGAAAAGAATAAAATCAGTTGGATAAAATTAAAATAAAATGTTATTGTACCAGGGCACCTGGGTGGCTCAGTGGGTTAAAGCCTCTGCCTTCGTCTCGGGTCATGATCCCAGGGTCATTGGATCGAGCCCCGCATCGGGCTCTCTGCCCGGCGGGAAGCCTGCTTCCTCCTCTCTCTCTGCCTGCCTCTCTGCATACATGCGATCTCTATCTGTCCAATAAATAAATAAAATCTTAAAAAAAAAAAAGTGTTATTGTACCAAGTCCTTGTTTTTCTCATTTTGGAATTAGGATTCACTATACGTAAGAAAATAATTGTTTATAACTCACTTGTTAGAAAGAAGTGAAAATAAAATTGAAACCTGAGATAGTCGTTATTATCAATTGTTATAATTAATTAATAAATCTTTCATTGTTTAGCTCTTTCATGAAAAATCTGTCATTCTTTTTAATTATAAAAATAAACACAAAGACCACCCCAACACAAACAGAAGGAGTCTTTATTGTGGTGAGCACTTCCATTTCCTGGAGTGCATCCTTTGTGTACATAAGATTGTGAATGCCTCTCAAATCCAAGAAATAGTTTAAATAAAACTGTGCCAGTTCAAACTTTGCAAAAAAAAAAATCACATATTTGTGATACTCTGAGTGACTCTAAAAGTAGTAAAATGACTTTTCGAATATCATTATTTTGTTATCCTCATAGAACTTTAGAGCTCAATGGAAACATTGAAATTTTATAATCACATTCTAACTATGAAGAAACTAAGAGCTAAGGAAATTACCTAGGTAATCTTTTTTAGCAAGACTCCTTGGCAGATTTCAGATCAGACACTACAAAAAGCTACTACACTAGTTTTTCTACCATCTCAAACTATTTCTCTTTAATTGAGAATAATATAATTTTGCCATTCAAATCAATCAGATAACAATGCTTCCCAAAGTCTAAAGTCTAATGTAAATAAGAATTATATCAACCAGTTTGTTAAAAATGCAGAATCTTGGGCTTTATCTGTAATATACTGATCAGAAAGTTTTCAACTGTTACCATAATAAGCACTTTAGCAAACTTTTTTAAGGTAAAGTTTGAGAACTACTGGTTTTTGAAATATAGATCATTCACTTGTTTATTCATTTTAACGCAATAAAAAGATACCTATTGAGTTCACTTGATTTCCTCGACGATTCCCAAATTTGCCAAATTTTATTCCCAAATTTACTTTCCCAATTCCAAATGAAAATCAGTTGTGCATTCATTGATTTTAAAGTTAACTATTTTGAAGATCTTAGTAAATATACTGTATTTGAAAGCATATTATATGCATTGATGAGGGTCTCCTATGCATTATAATCAAAACTTTCAAGAAATATAAAAACTATTTTTAGATATGTTATTTTTAACCTTCATAATATTGGAGATTATAATTGCTTCTATTCTGAAGTTTCAATTCCTTTGGAGATAATTTGGTACAGAAGAAGTGTGACTCCTAGTTAAAAACCTTTGTGTGACTTTTTTGGCTTGATCATAGGCAGTTACAAAAGGCTTTATCTGGGAGGCTGGGGGATGGGGGGGTGGTTATCTTTCTCATACTGCATTTGGCACACAGCCAATGTACCACCATCTCTGACGATAGTTGTAGTCAAAGAAATAGGCCCTTGTAGACTGCCACACTCTCTTCCATATTTGTGATTTTAGTCCAGGTAACTTCATCCTTAGGTTTCTTTTATGAAGTCATGAGGATAAGACGTTCTGGAACCTTCCTGAGATCCCCTTAAGGTGGAGAAGGGAGAAACCTTAAACTTAACCTGGACTTTTCCACTAGTAAGTTAAAATGAAATCATTACAGTGGGCCCTATTCCAATATGACTGGTTGACATCCTCATCTGAAGAGAAAATAACAGATATGTGCAGAGGTAAGACTATGCGAAGACTCTGGGAAAGGACAGAAGATGGCCATCTAGAACCCAAGGAGGGAGATCTCAGAAGAAACCAACCCTTCTGACACCTTGATTTCAGACTTGTAGTCTCCAGAACTAGGAAAAAATAAATTTCAGTTACTTAAGCCACTCAACTCTGCAATACTTTGTCATGGCAACACTAGCAAATCAGTACACTATCTTTACAATAAGAGAAAGTGGGACAAACCAACACTTGAGGATCTTCTCAGACCTATCAACAAACTGGCATTGCAGGGAAAACTCCAACCTGAAATCTAGAAAGCTAGAGGACCCCGAGAGTAGTAGCTAAAACCTGCTTATGTGGAACAAAAGCTGTTAGAACCATAAACAGTAGAAACACTGGAATGGCAAATTGTGATAAATTGTTGGAGGCTTAATGTGACTTATATTAACAGTAAGAAAATTTGGGGAGTCTTAGTCCTCTTGCCATACACACTTACTTCCCCATTCCCTTCACACTCTACACACACACATGTTCCTGAGGTTGACCTCCAGGAATAATCCAGAATTTTAAGTGTGGGCAGTTTATGGCAGCTTCTTTTCAGAGAACCCACTGTGGAAAGGGGCAAAAAGGAGTAACTTTATCATAGAGAAACCTGACAAAAACATCTTAGCAAGATATTTAACATCAGCAGCGATAGTGTGTACCTTTGACATGTGGTGAGAATGGCACTTTATGTCTGTGGCTTTCTCCCCAAAATCCATAACCTGAGTTTAATCATGTGAAAAATATCAGACAAATGCCAATTGAGGGACATTACAAAATATCTGACCAGTCATCCTTGAAACTGTCAAAGTCACAAAAACAAAGTAAAGTCTAAGAAAATGTCACAGCCAAGAGGAGTCTAAGAAGGTACAATGCCTAAATGCAATATAGTATCCTGGATGGTATTCTGGAACAGAAAAAGAATTATCAGGGAAGAATAAGGAATCATCAGTAAATACAAATTTAATTAATTTGTAAAAAGTGCTTGCTTGATATTTGCTCATGGTTGTCCCTCCTCTCTCTTCATATATATATAATATAGTAATACACATTGTTGTTTACACTTTATATTGTATTTAATATATTTGTATTATGTTACATATAATAGGTAGATGCATGTGTGCATATTCACATACATCAACAATACATCTAAACAATACAGAAAGATATAAAGATATAAGTATAAAAAGTGAAAAGTAATAGTCTTCCTACTTTCCCTTCTTGCTCCTATTCCCACACCACATTCAGGGTTTTCTGTTCAATACAAGGATTCATATCTACATATTTTTACAATTTTTAACAAATCAGATTCTCCTACATGTATTGCTATGAAACTAGCTTTAATTTGCTTAAAAATAGACAAACTTGTTTACTTGTCATTCTACTAGTTACTGGATGAAGAATATGTTTTCTTCATTTTTGTGAACTTAACTCTTACAACAGTGTTTGGCATGTAGTAGGCAGTCCGTAAATATTTTGTTGAATGAATAAATGGATAATTTGCATTTTCCAAAGAATAACTCACCCACTGATCATTGAATGAATGTCTTGAGAGACACTAACTTATTTTGGAGCTGAAGAGTAAAGTAGGATTTTCAAAATAGAGAGCATTCATGTGAGGTTGTTAGGCTATTATTTTTAATATATATATTTGGATTTTTGAAGTTCAATATCTGGACATGTAAATGAGATAAATTAACTACAGACTAAATGAGAAATATTGAGGGGCACCTGAGTGGCTCAGTGGGTTAAAGCCTCTGCCTTCGGCTCAGGTCATGATCCCAGGGTCCTGGGATGGAGCCCCGCATCAGGCTCTCTGCTCCGCGGGGAAACTGCTTTCTCCTCTCCCTCTGCCTGCCTCTCTGCCTACTTGTGATCTCTCTCTCTGTCAAATAAATAAATAAAATATTTTTTAAAAAATAATAAAAAATAAATGAGAATTTTGAGCCATTTGGTTCCTTTTTTTCTCTTTTGCACTATTTTCTGAGTACCACTTTTTAAGCTACATGCAGAGAAGAAAAATAATGGATTTTTAAAATAATTTTTAGGTATAATTCTCAGAGTTAAAAAAAATCTCATAGAATTCCATGGACTATGAAAATTTAGCATTCTCATAACATTTCTGCAATTTCCCAGTGCACTTATATTCTCATAGTTTACTCTGGCTTCTGGATAGGAGTATATTCTGCCTGCTACATAGAATATGCCCAGGTGTGAAATTCAACACCTACTTCATATTCCACAAAACATTAATGCCTACATAACATATGAACATATGGCAGGATTTAAAGACCTGAAGTAGCATAGAGATATGGTTTACTTGATATCTGCAAATATTTTGAAAGGTGAACTGCAATCATCACAGTTCTTAAAAATGTCTGTTGGCTTTCACTCAGTACATTGAGTGGTACGGAGAGTAAAATTTCACTGTTCCTAATATCCTTGTTTCAGTTTCCCTCAATCTTGCCAGTCCCCTCTTCTATCCAGAAAACCTTCATTCTTTGGGTAAAACACACCTCTTTCTTGTTGTATACAGAACAGCCACAAACATATCTTTTTTAACTGGCCCCCAGCCAACTTAACTTGAGAGGCCTTGTCTCTCAAGTTAATAACCTATCAAGGTACTTTTCCCTCCCAAATAAAGTAAATTCCCGAACTGAGAGAAACTGTGCCAGTTGTTAAAATAATTATGAAATAAGAGGTGCCTGGGTGGCTCAGTGGGTTGTACCTCTGCATTCGGCTCGGTTGTTGTCCCAGGGTCCTGGGATCAAGCCCTGCATGGGGCTCTCTGCTCCACGCAGAGCCTGCTTCCCCCTCTCTCTCTGCCTGCCTTTCTGCCTACCTGTGATCTCTCTGTCAAATAAATATATAAAATCTTTTAAAAAATGAAATAAATTAATTATAAAATAATAAAACTGTCACTGCATGCCTATACCAAAAATAAATAACAAAGAAATAGTGGAATGTTTAAGAAGGACAGTAAGAGTAAAGTGAGTAGAACTAAGAAATAGTAACATTGAGGGTGTCTGGGTGGCTCAGTTAGTTGGGTGTCTGCATCTGGCCCCAGTCATGATCCTGGGGTCCTGGAATTGAGCCCTGCATCAGGCTGCCTACTCAATGGGAAGCCTGCTTCTCCTCCCACTCTCCTTGCTTGTTTTCCCTCTCTCTCTCTCTCTGTCTCTGTTGAATAATAAAATCTTTGGGGAAATAAAAGAAAGAAGAAGAAGAAGTAGTAACTTTGAACGCAAGTGAGGAGCTATAGGGTCAAGAGGGGCAAGTCCAATGCGTGCTAAGACTCTCACATAAGACTCTCACAAAAGACTCTCACACCTTTCACAGCATTCTTGATTTGGACCAAAAAACATCTGCTTTTGGAAGAACAGCAACTGAAATTGTGCTTTTCTATAGCTGTCTTGTTAAATTGTCTTTATGTCTTTCTTCATTTTTATTGAGATATAATTGACAAATAAATTATATTTTTCAGTTGTTCAACATAACGTTTTGATATTTGTATATATGGCAAAAATGATTACCACAGTAAATTTGGTTGATAATTTTTTTTAGTTTAATAAATGTCATACATATATAAAGAATCCTCCAGAATGACAGTCCTAATTGACATCTATTAAAGCGATATTGCATTGATAAGGGCTCTAATGGCCTTTTTTACTCAAGGTCTGACTCTAAAATCCTAGCTGTAAGATCCTGCATTTGTCCTATCAAGTTCTCTTTACAAGTAGAATTTTAGTTTCCCTCTTTAATTGGCTTTCTGTTGACAGCTCTGCCTTTTCTGAACATAGCTTGGTAGGCATAAAACTGCATTTGATTAAGAGAAAGGAAGTGCTTTTCCACATCTAATGTAAAAGCAAAAGTTAAATTTCAAATTCTACCTAAATATTCAATGTATTCAATGTATTTTTTTAACATTTCTAGATGTTTAAAGGCCATCAAAAGTGTAGATATTTTGTCCTAATATTGCATTTAGTTTTATTTTATTGCATTTTCAATCTGTGAATATTTTTTATATTTCTGTTTTCCTGAAGAATGGTATCTCTAAATAATTTTAAATACTATAGACAAGCATTAATACATATTTATACATATATAAAGCCCAGCATTCATATCTTAACCTTTTCAAAACCTGCCAGCTATTGGTGAATGTGTGTTTTATTCAGTCATCCTCATCGTTCTCTTGTTTTATGCCCAAGGCTTAGCACTTGGGGTTTCAAAATCAACCAAAAGCATCAAGCTTTTTTTTTTTTTTTTTTAAGATTTTATTTATTTATTTATTTGACAGAGAGAGATCACAAGTAGGCAGAGAGTTCTTTGCTGACTGCAAAGAACTACTAGGGTATCTATAATTAAGTTTGAGAGGAGTTTGCTTTCCACAGCTTTATGACTATTATTCAAGTCAACAAATACTTTATAGAACATGAATGTCTCTCACTTCATTTTTTTATTTTAAGAAAGTTAAGGAGAAGTGAGAATATATTTAAAAATCTCATTCTTATTTTCAGGTGCCCACAGCATGTGGAATGGTCATGAAATGTGATTATGTCAAGTAACACCAAGTAAAATACACCATCACTGCTTTCTCACCATCAGTGCAGGTGTCAACATAATTTAAAAGAAAAAAAAAAGGCAAATACTGTTTTCAAATTTTTATGGAAAAAAATTAACTTCAATCCACCAGGAATTGTCCCAGGGACCCCTGGTGTTCATGAACTATGCTTAAGAACTATTTATTCATCTTTCCCTCCAAACTTGATCTTGTATAGCCTTTCCCATTTTGTTCATGGGAATTATATCCTTTCAGTTGCTCAGGAGGAAGAAAAACAAGCACACACAAAAACCTTGAAATCATTTTTGCTTTTTCTCACATTCTACCAATCAAGATAATCTGCTGCATCTATGTTCATAATACACTAGAATTTGACCATTTCTACTACCCCTACACAAACACACTGAAAGAGGCCATTATCATGATTCATTAGCTAGCTAATGCTAATGCTCTCAGTTGCCAACAGACTGTGCTCTGTAAAACTACCAGATGACCTCACTGAAACAGCCATATCACTTGATCCTTTTGTGCATGCCCTTAACACCTTCCTATCCCAGTCAGAGTAAATTCCAAAATTCTGATAATAGCTTTTCTGTTTTCTTTTAATCAGTAGATCAGGCATGCTTCTGAACCAAAGTCACTTCTTTGTTTTCTCCACTGCCTTTTCTCCACTGCCTCCACTATCACTGTTTTACACTCTGATATTTGTGAGAGGTTTGTCCCCATACCTGAATCAGGATACTGCCAAATTCTTTCTTAGTTGATTCTTCAGTGATGAATAAAATTGTCCTTCATCACACACATACTTCCTACTTTCCTTTCAGTCTCTATTTTATTCACCATTGCACTTATAATCAATGAATATATTGTATACTTTCTTTATATTCTGCCTTATTCAAAGCTAAATGTGACATTCAGGAAGCTAAGGATTTAGTTGGTTTCATTCACTGCCATCTCCTCAACACCTAACATAGTTTCTAGTAGTTAATAGGTATTTTTAAATGAAAGAAAGAATGGGTGACTTGAATTTGTGAAGAAGATAAAATTCTCACATACCAAAAAATAAATAAATAAAATTAAAAATTAAAAAAAAATTTTAAAAAACCTCCCACATACCAAATGAATATCAGATTATTTCCCTTCTACTTATTTTTATAGTAGGTTGTGCAGTTCTTTCTTGAGAATTGTTGACAATCGTACCATGATGACACTGGAGTAAAAATTAGGGATAATTATGAAAAAAATCAGTAATGAGCGATGTTTATTTTTGAAAATATTTTTCTCCTAGTGTGGATTGATATACAGTTAAAGCTGTTCCTTTGGTGCTCAAACATGATCAGGGGTGATTTTAGCAGCAATAACGTAATCAAAATACAGATTCCTTTTATGGTTTCTAGATACGTAAACAAACAGTGACCATCACAAAAATGTTGAGGAAGGTAGTATATTTCATTATCTTGCTAAATTACTGCTCAGCAATTCTCTTAACCAAAATATAGACATACACAAAAACACACTCTTAATTATATTGGTCTATGTAAAATTAAAAAAAAAAAATCCTTGCTTTTTACCTTTGTTAAGTTTTGGTTGTGTGAATAATATATTTACTTCTTCTATATACAAACTGTACACTCCCTTCAAAGATATGTCTAAGGACTGCAGATTATTTATTTATTTATTGTATAAGGACACAATAATGTTACTAATAAATAAAGATTCAGGGAGAAGTATGTAGCTCCCACACAAGATGCACAACAAACTCTTTACCTTGGTGATCATATTTGTAGAAGGAAATTATTTCCAAGAAAATGTTGTACTCTAAAAATACTGCTTGAAAACCTTTTCTCAGATTTCTATGAAGGAGGGAAGAGTTGCTGAAAAACCAACCCAGACTACTTCTCAACATGGCCCATTTTGAAATTATTATTCACAAGCTCTACAGGCCACACTGAAATGTTTAATATTCTGTCTCCTGTTTCCCAATATAACCTCATTATTTCTTCTGTGCTGGTTTTCTTTAATTACCCCCCCTTTCCCTTATCATTGGTTTGATGATTCTTGCACTTTATTAGGCTTCATTCATATCCTTTCTTTAGCCTGGAATGATATCTTAACATCTTTCTCCTAAAAAATATATATTTTGTCCCTACCATATGTCCATATTAAATGTTTTTGCCCTGTTTATGTTTGTTGCTCTTAGATCCAGCAATAAAAACATAAGTTCTAACCAGTGTTTAATAAATATTACTGTAAAAATAAATAACAGAAAACTATAATAACTAAAATGCATAAACTAAAATATACTGAAATGAAAACATACATAGATCCATATCCATTTGTAGCAATTAAGATTTATAAAAATTACCCCAGAAAAGCTAGACAAGTTAAAAGTAATCAATATAAAATGACACTGATTATTCTCAATATAGAGAACAAAACAAAATTAGTATTGCCTAGATATTTAAATAACAACTTAACATTCATTCCAAAAATCTAGATTTAAAAGTTTGACTTAGAAAAATTAAATTTTGCAAACGTAATATCCAATATAAAATGTCACAGAGGTAAAGTTTAAAAATTTTATTTTATTTTTTAACTATTATTATTATTTTATTGTTAAGAAATCCATTTCTAGGACTGTCATGAAGCCCAGGCTGGGTTAACAGTAATGAGTTCTGGAGGTAACTTCACTAAACTCTGGGCTTTTTGTTATAAGCACTTTTGTCTTTCTCTACCTCACCTGAAAACTCAGATTCATGAGGCCTCAATCCCTGCTTCCCTACTCCGAGAGATACCAAAGCCCTCTATGTTGGAGGTATTTTCAGAGGAGAAGAAAATTTTGTCTTCCCAGAGTGCAAACCCTCTACTTTGCTTTAAAAGACAGATAACAACCCCAAACTACAGACACGCTGGTTCCTGCACAGGCCTTGATGAAGTTTGAAAATTTTGTCTTATTTTTATTAAAGATTGTATTGTATTCTTTTGAGAGAGAGAGAGCACAACCAGGGGGAGAAGTAGAGGGAGAGCAAGAAGAAGGCTCCCCAGTGAACAAGGAGCCTGATATGGGACTCATTCCCAGGACCCTGAGATCATGACCTGAGCTGAAAGCAGATGCTTGACTAACTGAGCCATCCAGGTGTCCCTAAAATTTGAAAATTTTATTTTTTTAAAGATTTTATTTATTTAATTGACAGAGAGAGAGCACAAGCATGGGGAACAGCAGAGAGAGATGGAGAAACAGACTCCCCACTGAGCAGGGAACCCGATGTATGGTTCGATCCCTAAGCTGAAGGCAGATGCTTAACTGACTGAGCCACCCAGATACCCCAAATTTGAAAATTTTAAATAGATCAAATACTTTGTGGAATTTATATAGGAAAATTGTCATACATATTATATCAGTAAAACAAAACAAAACAAAAAACAAAAGAGGGGTACTTGGGTTGCTCAGTCCATTAAGCAGTTGACTTGGTTTTGGCTCAGGTCATGATCTTGGGGTCCTCTGCTTGAGAATTCTCTCTCCCTCTGCCAATGCCCCTCCCCCACTCACACACACTCACTCTCTCTAAAATAAATAAAAGAACTTAAAAAAAACAAAAAATAAAACAGAAGAAGCTTTGAAAACATAACAATAGTTTCATTATGCATTGAAAATTCAAGAAGAAATTAATTTGGTTTAATATATTATGCTCTAGGAAACATAAGGGAATTAGGTAAAATCATTAAAATATTTTTTTTCACTTTATAACTAAAGGTTCAAAGTGAAGGCATAAATGTTATAAATATCAAAATTCAAAATAATATAGCAGAACTATATATGAAACACTATAATCTCATACTAATTTTCTTGAAATCAAAGGTATGATTTCATTCTCCCAGAAGAGATGAAACATGAGCACTGGCTCACCTGTGGCATCAGGAGAAAGACAGCACCACTATTCAAATAGATAAGAAAAATTAACTAAATTTTTAACAAATTACTAAAGCTTGTATGTAGGCTAGTGAAGTAGTATAGAAATTCTGAGTGCTATAGATTCAAGGGGGAACTGTATCCTCTCATAGGCTCTTCTTAATAGACTTCTACTGGGTGCTTACAAGAAAGAATAGTGTGGAAAAGAGACTGGACAAAACTTTCTTGGGTGGTATAGGTCTAGAGGAGGGGAATGGTCACAAATACAGAAAAGAATAAAGTTTCACATAAACCCTAAGGAACAAAAGCCTTCAGCTGCTGAGAAAAAGGTAGCAAACTCTGGCATTCAAGATCATAGCAAAGAAATATAAAAGAAGGAATCAATCAACCCTAGAGGAGGAGTGAAAATCATCAGGTCCTAGGTCATTAGTGATTTCCCTACGCTGGTGAAGGGGGATGAGTTGCAGAGAAATTACCAGCTGTCAGGTATAGGGACAAGGGTCCTGCCTAAGAATGAGGTTGAAGAAGGATAACAAGGAACGCTCTCTGACTACCGACCACCAGGTTAGCAAGTACTGAATAACAAGTGAGAGGGGTTACTGTTGAAAAAGCACAAGGGGTCAGAGAGAGCCTCTGCAACACAGACACACAGGAAAGCCTAAGGCAAAGGACTGGATGAGGAAAACTGGGAGAAGAAAAACTCTAACCCTCTCTACCCTAAAAAGGATAAAAACAGAGGAATTTGAAGTTGCTGGGAACTGATAAAAATAACTCCAACAAAATATAGAACCAGTTCAGCTGTCTGGATGGACTCAGTCCTCATGCTATCAGTAAATTTTTTGATCAGCAAAAGTTGTTTGATATGGGTAAAGCAGTGGGTAGAGGAAATTTTATATCAATAAGCATCTTAAATAGAAAATAAGGAAATTATTCTATTAACCCTCTAAATTTCTCTCTTAATAAATTAGAAAAAGGAAGCACTCTCATCTTCTGTGTTGGTTAAATATTAAACCCATACTAAATAGAAAGGTACAATAAAGATAATTGATGAAAACAGTGACATTAAGAATAGAAATACAGGGCACCTGGGGGGCTCAGTGGGTTAAGCCTCTGCCTTTGGCTCAGGTCATGATCTCAGGGTCCTGGGATCAATTCCCACATCGGGCTCTCTGCTCAACAGAAAGCCTGCTTCCTCCTCTCCCTCTCTGCCTGCCTTTCTGCCTACTTGTGATCTCTGTCTGTCAAATAAATAAATAAAATCTTAAAAAAAAAAAGAATAGAAATATATTGCAGAAAAAAATCAGTGAAACTGAAAATTGACTATGAAATGATCAATGAAATTGGTATACCTCTAGCCAGATTGATCAGATAAATTAGAATACAATATAATAAAAAAGAAAAGCTGTAACTTGGAAGTATAAAAAATGAAATATAAAAGGCAGCAACTCAGATCCTATAGACATCAACTATAAAAAGGTAGTACTGCGAGCAATCTTATGCCTATAAATTTGACAGCATAGCTGTAGTCAGTAAATTCCTTGAGCAGTACAAATTAACAAAACTCACAAAGCTTATTCAATTCATCACTTAGATGGATATCCTGAACATCTATATATTTATTTTTATTATTTCACTCTTTATTGAGGCCTATGAATGGTACCCAATAAAAATGAGAACATAAGTTCAAACAAAAATACATACACAAATGTTTATAGTAGCTATATTCATAACTTCTAAAATGTCTATACCGCCTTTGGCCCCTGAATAGGGAAGCTGTGGAAGAAGTAGACTAAAGACTCCTACACAGGGGTGCCTGGGTGGCTCAGTTGGTTAAGCGTCTGCCTTCGACTAGGTCATGGTCCCATGCTCCTGGCATCCAGCCCCACTTTGGGTTCCGTGCTGAGCAGAGAGCCTGCTTCTCCCTCTCTCTGCTTCTCTCACCTGCTCGTGCTCTTTCTGACTCTCTGTCAAATAAATAAATAAAAATCCTAAAAAATAAAAAAAGACTCCTACATATCAGTAAGATGAAATGAACTGCTGATCTATACCTTAGAATATATAAACCTCTAATGATGAAAGCTCCATCCTGACCACCCACACCATCCTGTGCCTTCATGGTGGACAATGAGGCCATCTATGACATCTGCCAGCAACCTGGACATCAGACATCCTACCTACACCAACCTCAACTGGTTCATTGGTCTGATCATGTCCTCCATCACTGCTTCCCTGCACTTCAATGGGGCCCTCAATGTGGACCTCACGGGGTTCCAGACCAACCTGGTGTCCTACCCCCACATCCTCATCTCCCTGGTGACCTACTCAATGCATTGTCTCAGCTAAGAAGGCCTACCATGAGCAGCTGTTGGTGGCAGAGATCATCAATGCCTGCTTTGAACCTCCAACTAGATGGTCAACTGTGACCCTCACCATGGCAAATAAATGGCCTGCTGTACGCTCTGCTGCCAAGAAGTGGTGCTCAATGCCACCATTGCCACTGTCAAGACCAAGTGCACCATCCAATCTGTGGACTTGTGTCCCTCGGGTTTTAAGGTTGACATTAATTATCAGGCCCCAACAGCGGTGCCCAGGGGACACCTGGCCAACATGCAACTGATAGTCTGCATGCTAAGCAATACCACAACCATTATGGAGGCCTGGCTGAATGAAACTCATCAGAATGCATAGAGCAATAGAGTATTCCAGCAGAAAGTAGCCTTGGGAAGTCACTAAAAAACAACATGAAAACAAAAAAATAACAACAACAACAATAACAAAAATATATATATGTATACATGATGATCCTGGAAGGAGAATCTGTCTGTCATAACATTTTTACCCTCTGACCTTGTTAAGCCCTCTGAGTGCCAAATAAAACATTGAAGCCCTCTGAGTGCCAAATAAAACATCCATGGAACACTGGAATGGTCTTACTAAAATGAGGAAAGAATGTGTGTATATAAATTCTGATGTATAGTTATATATATCAGAATTTATATATATATATATAACTATACATCAGAATTTATATATATATAACTATACATCAGAATTTATCAGAATATATAATATATCATATATATGATATATCAGAATATATCATATATATATATATATATATGATATATACACTTTCTGCATATAAAATCTCATCTTCAACCAAAAAGTTCACAAATGTTCTCAAAACCTTCTATGGAAACTGACATAATGTCTCCGTGGCATATCTGATGATATGCCAATTTTCCTTAAAGTCAACCGTATTTGAGCCTATTTCCTGGATATTTAGACTTGTTAACCACTTATTTTCTGTTACACTATTGGCATGCTGAAAAAATGTTTTAACGAAAAGTGAAGTTCAAGTAAATGATGAGTTTAGTATCACAGCCTGCTCATAGGAGCATAAAGACATTAAGGAGATTTACATATTGACTTTTATTCAGGTATTTTCAATCTTTCAGCCTTCTCAGGTTCCTATAAGAAACTTAGATGAAAAGGAAAAGGTGACATAAGTGTCACATCTGAGTTACAACATAAAATATAATATTTATATAAAGTGCTTTCTGAAACACATGGATAATAAAATAATTAGTAGGTAAGTAGAGTTGATGTTAACATGTGGAATTGGATTTTACAAATTATGAGTCGGTCCTGGTCTCACACCTATAATGTGTAACAGATCACTGTAAGCTGAGCTCCCTGGAGGAGGGAGGTCCAAGCCCAGCAGGAACTGGAAAGAGGTTGCTGTTATTTTACACCCAGTATATGGGTGCTGGATGAAACACATCAGAATGTATAGAACAATACAGTATTCCAGCAGGAGGTAGCCTTAGGAAGTCACTAAAGAAACAACATGAAAACAAAAACCAATTTCAGAGAAAGTCACCAAATCACTAGGATTTGTGTGACTTCCAGAGAAATGTAACCAGTGGATCTTGGTAAGAAGAACTAATGTTTATTAAGCAACTTATTATTAAAGAGGAGCTTGACACAATTATTTCACTTAAGTTATGCCCATAGGAGCTCTGGAAGTTAAGTGGTAGTATTATTATTTAATATAAGAAGACACTAAGGCTAGACAACCTTTAACCTGTCACCTGACTCTAGAGCCTATTAAGTGAATGAACCAGGCTTCAAACTGCCAGCTTATTGGTTCCACTCCATCAGGTTTTCATCTTCCATTATTACTGCCACATATTCTTTCATTATCTATATTGAAATACTTATATGGTATTATGTCTATGAAATCACAAAATTCATTGGTTCTCAGAGTATATAGGGGATCTTAAAACCCCAAAACATATTCTCATTGACCTCTTTCAGAGTAACTATTTTAATTTGTGTGATTTTTCTAAAGAACTGAATTTGTAATAGTAAATGTCTCCAAAGCCAACTCTATATAACACAAATTGAAGATACCAATTATCTTCTGTTCTGGAAATACTTTAGCAGCCTAAAGTCCTGCATCCCACAAATACAGATCAGTATATTTACCTTGGGGTCGTGACATCTGTAGAGTGACCATTGCCACTATTAAAGTTCTATCAAAATCATTGTGAGCAAAGTACTAGGAACATAATAAGTACTCAAGAAATTCACAAATGGCCAAAATTTAATTTGTCTCAATCCTCCTTGAAATTGAATTGGCTGCTCAGACTTCAATTTTGCCTTTAGCTGTGAAAAATACACTTTTAAAGAAATGTATTAGAAATTGTTTTGTTACATATCTTACTTTAGACCCATGAGTTTGGATCAGAGCTCAGTAGACTCACCAAGGATATTGTACTCCCTAAAAACATGAAATCCAGTTTTTAAAAAACTTAGAAACATATTACTTAAAAAAATAATAATACTTGGGTCCCCTGGGGGGCTCAGTGGGTTAAGCCTCTACCTTCGGCTCAGGTCATGCTCCCAGGGTCTTGGGATCGAGCCCAGCATCTGGCTCTCTGCTTGGCAGGGAGCCTGCTTTCCCCTCTCTCTCTGGCTGCCTCTCTGCCTACTTGTGATCTCTCTCTGTGTCAAATAAATAAAATCCTTTAAAATAAATAAATAAATAAAATAATAGTACTAATAAAAGCAAAACAGGACAGGTCCCAAATTTCTACCAAAGGAGACCTTGAGCAAAGACCCTTTAGACATATTTCAGTGTGTTTCCTTTTGAAGGAGTCAATACTGGCAGGATTAGGCAGGGTGAGGTAGCAGAACTTTACGCAAGGTTATTATAAATCAACTTAAAGAAAAGACAAAGTAAAGCCCTATCCTTGTCATATGTCTAATAATATTCATGCATGCAATGTAACAAAAAGAAAGTAGATATGAGCTATTTTACCAAGCTAATGAGAAATGAAAGCTGTAATAAGGAGCATTAGTGATGATGTCCATATATTTTTCTGAGGTTTTTTTATACAGATTGAGTTGAGTCACATAATAGAGTCAATGTAAATCAAAGCTCTGCTGGTGCTTGTTGCCTGCGAGGTGGGGCATTTCTGGTGGAGAGAAAGCACTACATCCAGAAAATATGTCATTTAAGTAATTGAGGACACCTGGTGTGAAGAAACTGAGACCAATTTTACTGATTTTCCTATCTTTTATTTATTTTTCGTGTGTTTCTCCATTAAATGTGAAAAAGAAAATTAAATGTGATTATACCTGCCTGTTACTTCCTCCAGGAACATACAACTGTTTATATTTTGAGAAACATTATAAAAATACTTAGCTTACTCACCACTAAAATGATTATGAGTAATTTATATTTAGTATTATATTACTTAAAACTTTTCACTTTACTTAGAAAATGGATTTCTCCTTATGAATACTTTCTACCAAGAGAGTTTATCTATTGAACTGTGGAGTTATTGAATATAAACTTTCACCCAGCACACTATACTTTCAATAATTAATATATATTATTGTAGAATATATTAAATGGATTTGGAAAGCATTGTAATTTGTCTAAAATGTAGTCTTTCTTTGTTTATTGCAGTTCTGCTACTAATTTCAAGTCTTCTAAGAATTCAAATTTTCCTATATAACTATTTAAATAAAAACCTGGTCTTAATGATTATTCTAAGCACCGAGCACATGAAAAATTAATATATATAAACATATGCATATATATATTACATATAAGAATATATGTAACATATAGAAATATATACAAGATATATAAATATAGTAATATATATAATATAATGTGTATGTGATAGATAGAATGGTATCTGTCCTCAGGAAGCCTACTGTTAGAAAGTGAGATACGTGTTTAACAAGTAATTAAAGGACATGACATGTTACTCAGAACTTACAGGATGCCTGGGAACACATGTCAGACTGTTCCAACCTAGTCTTGCATAGGAAGAAAGGTCTTGGAGTAAGATAATTTTTAAATTGAAGACATGGTGAAATGGAGGGAGAAGGAATAAGGAACATGCTCCAGGCTGAAGAATTTAGAGGCAGAGAGGTACGAGGTAAATAACATATTCCAAAAATTAAAACCAGTTTAGTGTGACAAGAGAGGAGAGACCAGCTGGAAGTTTGGTGAGAGTGAAGGCTGGGAGGTTGGGGAAGAAGCAGAGTCTGAGTCATTTATTATTTATTTAACCTTTATTTTATAAAGTAAGGGGAAACTCTGGACTTTGTAAAGCAAAGAAGTATTATGATCAAAAAATAGTTTTGGGGGTGCCTGACTGGCTCAGTCAGTAGAGCACGTGACTCTTAATCTCAGTTTCGTAAATTTGAGCCCCATGTTGTATGTAGTCATTACCTAAATTCTTTGAAAAAATAGTTTTAGAAAATTATTCTAGCTACAGTGAGGAGATTGGGTGTTTAAAGCAGTGCTAAAGAGGACAGAGTATACACAGGAGAACCAGTTAAAAAACTGTTTCAATAATAATAGCAACATTATGAAGAATCAAGAGAGAATTAGTGATACATTGGGGAAACAGGAAAGATATGCTGAACTAAGGTAGACATACAGGGTGACTAGCAAGTGTTATGCCTGTGTGTATGTGCACATGTGGGTTTTAATCAGCTTAATGCAGGCAAGTAGTTAAATATTTAAATAATAATGATTTTTAGAGATAATAATTTATCAAGTATCTTTCCATACAAATCAATGTAATTTCAAAAAACATCCATATGTGTTTCTTTTAGCTATCTTTTCTAGTTTTTTGTTTGTTTGTTTGTTTGTCTTCTTTTCTAGTTTTTAAGTACATTCTTATCTGCATATAATCTTCATATTATAGCTGGATATCAATTTTAGATATTTTCTGTGTACTTCCCACTGATAGATAAACTCGTGTATATCAACACCATCAATACTCTCTACCACTCCTGCCAATATGTTTATATAAATGTATCTTATATAGCTTAGTAGTTACACCTTTATTTCTGTGTTCTATCAACTGCAGAGACCATCTCTGTCTGGATCTGTGTAGGTTGGCACTCCACCAAACTGCAGATCTTAGTGTTTGCTCATTTATTTTCAGGTCACCCCCTTCCTTCAACTGCCTGGCTTCCATTTTACCTCTAGGTTCATGCTGTTTTAAGTTCAGCAGTGGCAGATATGTGTACTTGCTCCTTTTGTATGTAGAGAAAGTTTTTCTGTTTTTCTAGAATTAATATTATCTGCTTCATGAGCTCCACAAGTTGGATGATTCCTTTGGCATTATCTCTTAATCACCATTTGGACCCCGTTTACGGCACGTCTGGTTCTTAATGTCTATGGAAGGGAGGAGAAAGCAGGACCTTTGTCCTGCAGAGTCCAAAGACGGAGAGTCACTTTTCCTTCCATATGAAATGGACGGCCAGGTAGGTAAGCCTTTTCTCTTATTACTGTCTTCAAAGTATGTGAGGCTATACAGCAGTTACCATGTGTTTCTGGCTTCTGCTAAAACACCAGTCTGACCCATGTGTAAACCATGTTTTGTCTTGATTCTTCCTATAGCTGATTCTAAGGGATTTCTCATCTGGAATCAAATATTAGCTCGGAGAGGTATATCTATACTTTAGTAGGGAGGATCTTGTCTACTGACAGCACACAGCTTGTGTGTGCTTTTTGCTCTTACTTGTACTCAACTTGATACACCTCTTGCATGATATGATGGATTGCTCTTGGGCCCACCCATTCTTTGTGGAACCCACAGAATCCAGGTCTTAATCGGAAAGATCAGATGTGTGGTCATTTGGTTTTACATGACCAAGCATTCTGTCTCTAGCAAAGCCTGGTGGCATTCTAGAAGCTGTTTTTCAAAAGACGTAATATTTTCAGTTGCAGGTGGCATGGTCCTGCTCCAGAACCTGAGCACTGCAATTCTCCCAGGAGGTTTCTGTAAGCGTCATATGACATCCCCCCCCACACACTGATAGCTCTAAAACCATAGATTATTCCAGATCCAAATTCAGATTCCCTATGTAATCATATAATCCAGTCCCACTGATTAATTACCCTAAGAAGTTCACCCTACATCCCATCATGCTCCCCCCAATCCCTCAGCACAGCATGGGTAGGTCTGTCATCTCCTTAAGGTTTAGTCTTCCCTTTTCTCCCTGTTGGCCCCAATATGTGCCAGCTGTATTAACCAGCAATGTAAGAAGAAGGGGGATAAGAAGGCAGATCCTGGAGGGGAAATGTTTGTCAGGGGAAAGGCTTTTGAAGTATCTTCTAGGAAGGGAAGTAGTGCCAACTGGAAGAGATAGGTTACTTTGTAGTCTCAGAAGTTTCAGGGACAGTAGATTATTCAAAAACATTTCTGATCATCCACTCGAATGGCCCTATTCTTTTTCATTTTCTAGTTAGGGCTCTCACCATAGCAGAACAGATATCCTTTCTTGGGCATTTGCCATATTCTAGAATGCAGCCACCATATTAAGTTCTCACCCTGGTCTTCCTATTTCTCTACTCCCCACTGTAAGGGGAGAGAACTTCTTTTGTAAGCTTCCAGGAAAGCCCTGTAGCTCACACTCAATTTTCAGTTGCTCTTTAATCCCTGGAGTCTTTTGTCACATTTAGCTAGGTGTCAATGGCATTTAGCCATTGACCTTCCAAACTCACTGTCTTTATTGTTGCTCTCTGCCTGTATTTTTCAAAAGTCTGACAAATTGCGTCAGCTAGTATATTCCCTCCTACCTGTAAACTACCTCAAGTCACTGACAGTGAGAGATTTAACAGCTGAACTATTGCCTTGTGCCAAGGATGTCATCTGGATTCACCCAACACTAGTGACTGGAAGAAAAGTGATTCAGTCTTATAACCCCATTTTATCACTCCCTTTCTTGTACCATTGCTGACACTAGCTATTTCAGATTATATTCTCTAGAAGAAGAAACTGAGATGGAGTGTAGCATATAAGATGTTTATGAGGGATCAACACTTGTGGAAGCAAGTCAAAGAAAGCAATACTGGGCAGAGGAAAAAGTCCAATTATCCTGCTGAATTACAAAAAAAACATAGCTAATTCCTGGAGCAAACTCTGGAGCAAAAGATGGAGCTCTAGAGCAAACTCTGGAGGAACTCTGGAGCATGGAACTCTGGAGCAAAAATGGCCTATCAGTTTATTCAAAAAGTTAAAAAAAGAACTACTCTAATATCCAATAATCACACTCCTTGCTATTTTCCCCCAAAATACAAGAACACTAATTCAAAGGGATACATGCACCACTGTGTTTATAGCAGCATTACTTACAATAGCTAAATTATGAGAGTACCCCAGGTGTCCATCAATAGATGAATGAAGATGAGATGTGTGTATATACACACATACACATGCACATGCACGTGAAATATTATTCAGCCATAAAAAGGATGAAGTCTTGCCAATTACAACAACATACGTGGAGCTAGGGAGTTATAATACTAAACAAAGTTAAGTCAGAGAAAGACAAATATAATTTGATTTCACTCATTTGTGGAATTTAAGAAGCAAATAAGCAAAGAAACAAAGAGAAGGAGAGATAAAACAAGAAACAGACTCTCAACTCTAGAGAACAAACTGATAGTTACCAGAAGGGAGGTGGGTTGGGGATGATTGAAATAAGAGATAAGGATAAAAGAGTTCACTTATCTTGATGCTCACCTGTTGTTGTATGGAAATATTGAATCATATGTTGTATACCTGAAACTAATATAACACTGTAGGTTAACCATATTGAAATTAACACTTAAAAAATTAAATAGCCCATCAGAGATATCCTGGGCCAAAATTCCTGAGTCTTTCAACCCCTACCAGCATCAGTCATTGAATATAGGCCACTTTAGGTAGGATATGCTCTTGAACAAGGTGGCTTTTTTCAGTTGAGGTAAAGAACTGGCATCCTTTCTTGAAAAGAGTTCAGACAGTGCCTATTGGTTTCTACCACATTCCTCTACCCTTGCTTCACCTTAAGAAAACATCTTGATGAATAGGGGTTGAGAAGTGGGTAAATCAGAGGAAGTGATTGAAACAGGTCTTCAAATTAATCTGAGTGTCATATAGAGTTCCTCAAACTTCTTTGGCTCTGGGTAATTTGTGAAACTTAGATAGTGACATTGGCTTATGATGATGAAACTCATGATCTGATATCTTTTGGCTTGACCCAGGACTGGCAACCTCCATCTGAGAGCTCACTCACTGTCACCTGGCTCTCTCCATTATAGAGAAGCTTCTGAATCTACTTCCTATTGTCTCTCTGCCCTTGTGCTTGCTAATTTACTCTAAGTCACAGGATCCACCTGGTTCATTGTATCGACTACCAAGAAAGTCCCTGCAACTCTTGCTAGCTCTCAAATTTGCTGCTTTTGAAATTCTATTTCATTGAAACGTCCTCATTTAGGAGCTGGAGCAGGGGCACTTCCCTCCATGCACTATATGTTCCTGCTGTTACACTATTACTTCCAATTTTGTAGTTAGATTGGGTTATATGACTACTTTGGGCCATTGAAATATAAACAAAAAGGATTTGAGTCACTCCCAAAATGAGGCATAAACAAGCCCATATAGAATTCTTCAGCATCTTTCTTTTCCTTCAGGAATAATTAAAGAGGCTGTCTGTTTCCAGTGATAGAGCCTGCACCCATCATCTCTGGGTGACTGTACATCTTAGAGACTGCAAGGTGAGAAATAAAACACCAATGAGAAAGAAATCCTTGCTGTGTTGAACCACTAAGACATAGTGATTGCTTCTTACTAGAGCTTAGTTTGTCCTAATTAATATACAATGTCACAAGGAAAGTGTGATTGTCCTGGAAGAATTAAAACACCTTCTTTTGCCCAACCATGCAAATCTGGGCTGGTCTTGGGAGAGGTGAGGGGTTCTCTTGGGGGTTAGGCAGTTCACAATCCATCTCCATTTGGATAGGTAGTGGGGAGTGCTCCTGCCTTCAATATTATTACCTCCAGTATATCTACTACCCACATCACTAAATTCTGGTTCTGCCCTAGAAAGTAGAAAATCAATAACACAAGTTGGCATATATAAAGTGCTTTGAATAGTGCCTTGTGCACAGTAAGAGCAGCAAGTATTAGCTCTTGCTATTCACTGGAATTAAACTCCATTAGAGGAGTGATTTTTGCCAATTTTACTTGGTATCTATACCTCATCACCTGGAATACTAACTAAAACATATATCAATCAATTTGTGTCAAATAAATAATAAATGAATGAGTTAAATGAATGATAAATGAATGAATGTAAATATTTGATTTTCCCTCTTTCCTTTCTGGATCTCTATCCTTGTTTCTTCTAACATATCAACCCCGTATGACCAGAATGGGGTAAATACTTTCTTTTTTCTCTAACCACCTATGCTTTCTTGCCAATGCCAGCTTTGATGCTACATATTATTACCCACTGTTATTGTCCCTACTCTACAGAAGAAACATTCATTCTGGTCAGTTAAGCTTGCTGTCCTAATTGAAGAATCTCCCTACCTTTGAGTTTAAACCTCATGCAGAGATAGAAGGCAACAAGACCACAATGATGTGAAGCAAAACCCATGACATGAATGTTAGTGATAAAATGTTCCCCATAACATGCCTCCTTACTCTTATAGCATGAGGGTGATAACATACACCTCTGCTTGTGATTTATCCTGGAAAGCCTGTAAATAGTATTTATATTATTAAGATTTTATTAAGATATTTACTATAGAAACAAGTGTTGTACTATGATTGCCCTTACCTACCTCTGTTTTTCTTTCTTCCATTGTTAGATTTCTTGTATTTTCTGCCTTTATCATATATTTAAGGGCACTAACAAAACCATAGATTCTCCTTTGTTTCCTATACATCAGTCTCAAAAAATTTGATGTTTCCCTACTTTCATCTCTTATCTAAACTGATGACTCTTTAGTTCAGGCTCACACCTGCTTTCCTTGGACTTCATCTTGCTTATCTCCTGAGGGTGCTCCATTATTGTTTAGATCCTCTATCTTTCTGTTTCCTGATTTCCTCCCTGCTTTTTCTGGAGCACACTTTGATGTAGTTCCCTGAGAATGTAGAACAATAAGCTATTAGAATGTATCACTGGTATGAAATTCTAAGTTAAAGACCCTTTTACCTCAGAACACTAGAGGTGTTATTTCCCTACTTTTAATTTGCTTTAAGAAATTTTATTGCCAACCTTATTTTTTTCTAAGTGAATTTATAATATGTTTCCTGTTCAAGTGCTTTCTGGTAATTTCTTTATATTGTTATGAAATTTCAAAATGTTATCTCTCAGTATGGTTCTTTTTGATCATTCTTTCGTTTTGTTTTCTAAATACAGGGTGGATGGGTCTTTCCTGCCTGAAGATAATGTCCTTCTTCAGTTCTGAAAAAATCCCTTAGATTTTTTATTATTTCCTTCAGTCTATCTTTTTTTTTTGTTTTCTGGTTAATTAATATTAATAAATGATGGCTCTGGATTGATCTTCTATGTCTTCTAACTTTTCCTTTGTTTTTCTTATTTTTGTGCTATAATTTCTAAGAGATTAGCTCAGATTTGTGCCATGACCATAATAGCACATTTGTTTAATTTCAGCAGTAATAACATTACTACCCAATGTGATCTAATTTTTTAAGGCATTCTTATTTTATAGATTTTTTTATTATTATTTATGTTTGAGGATGTTAATAGAGTTTAGTATAAAATTATCTTATCTTGATTAAATTTAATTATCTTTTTCACCTGCTCCCTGGGGTCATTTTTTCTCCTTACTTTTCTTGACCATTACTTTCAGGTTGCAGTCTTCTCTCAAATATCTAAAATAGAGAAGCATTGTAGTTTGATCATGATTACAAGTAAAACAAGAGTCAAGCTGGGTGGGGAGCTCTGTGTAAAGGGAAAAGGCTATTTGGTTGGCAGGCCTAATTTTATGGCAAGTAGCTACAGAGGAAGCGTTTTTTTTTTAAATGTCCTTGATTCTTGAGTAAGTAATTTGTAACTATTTACAGCACACCCTATATATAAAATAGTAGAATAAAAAAGAACATCTCTGTTAGAAGCAGCCTGCTTTTTAAAAATACTTCAATATCTCTGAAGTCCCCAGTGTGACTTTGATAATGGCATTGTAACCCCATGTTGTTCTCTGAGGGTTATTGGGAGTCTTACAAAATGTGTATACATTCTTGAATAATGAATTTCTTTGTTTCATATGTTCATAAGCTTCTTGTAAGTAGAGATATATTGCATGTTTTCTTATGTGGCTTAATTGCTTTTCATAGAACATACTGTTTTATGTGGCTCATATCTTTATGTGATATAGGTAGCTACAGGTCATTCATTTTTATTGCTTCTGCCAGGCCCTCTAAAGACATAAGAGCCATTAAGTACCTTCCACAACATTTCTGCCTTAAGAGTCTCAGGATACATAGAGAGTGGAAAACCTTTAAGAAAACTGCCTTGTTGTTTTATTTTTAAGGAGTACTCTTCTACTTCATGCAAAGATAGTTGGCGCAAGCAAAATTCCTCACTCCTCCTTGATGGTGCATTTTTTCTTCTCCAAATTCACTCGGGCATAATATATATCCTGTTGAGGTTCTTGGGAGCATGTGAGATATCTAGTACTGCTTCCTACCAGGGATCAGGCCCTACAGTTTGTTTCTCAGGATAGAGGCCAGATTCTTATGTTTTAGCATTATGTTTTATGCTTATGTTTTATTATTATGTTATCCTTATGTTTTAGCATTATTTCTCTTGTCTGCTTGACACAAATTATCCTTAATTTTTTCAATAAAAATCTTTTTGTAAATATGATTTGTCTAACATCTTTAGGTTTTTTGTTCTGAGAAGATATGTATATTTAGACAAACATGTTGCCAGGAAAAAAATCCCCACTATTTAATTTTTTTTAATTTATTTAATTTCTTTTCAGTGTAACAGAATTAATTGCTTATGCCCACACCCAGTGCTCCATGCAATACGTGCCCTCTGTAATACCCATCACCAGGCTCCCCCAACCTCCCACCCCCAGCCCCTTCACAACCCTCAGATTGTTTTTCAGAGTCCACAGTCTCTCATGGTTCATCTGTCCCTCCAATATCCCCCAACTCCCTCTCCTTTCCATCTCCCTATGTCCTTGGTGTTATTTCTTATGCTCCACAAATAAGTGAAACCATATGATAATTGACACTCTGTGCTTGACTTATTTCACTCAGGATGCATAATCTTTTCTAGTCCTGTCTATCTTGATACAAAAGTTGGGTATTCATCCTTTCTGATGTAGGCATAATACTCCATAGTGTATATGGACCACATCTTCTTTATCCATTCCTCTATTGAAGGGCATCTTGGTTCTTTCCACAGTTTGGTGACTGTGGCCATTGTTGCTATGAACATTGGGGTACAGATGGCCCTTCTCTTCACTACATTTGTGTCTTTGGGGTAAATACCCACTAGTGCAATAGCAGGGTCATAGGGAAGCTCTATTTTTAATTTCTTAAGGAATCTCCACACTGTTCTCCAAAGTGGCTGCACCAACTTGCATTCCCACCAACAGTGTAAGAGGGTTCCCCTTTCTCTACATCCTCTCTAACACATGTTGTTTCCTGTCTTCCTAATTTTGTCCATTCTGACTGGTGTAAGATAGTAATCAATGTGGTTTTGATTTGAATCTCCCTGATGTTAATGATGATGAACAATTTTTCATGTGTCTGATAGCCATTTGTATGTCTTCATTGGAGAAGTGTCTGCTCATGTCTTCAGTCCATTTTTTGACATGATTATCTGTTTAGTGTGTGTTGAGTTTGAGAAGTTCTTTATAGATCCTGCATATCAGCCTTTTGTCTGTACTGTCATTTGCAAATATCTTCTCCCATTCCATGGGTTGCCTCTTTCTTTTGTTGACTGTTTCCTTTGCTGTGCAGAAGCTTTTGATCTTGATGAAGTCCCAAAAGTTCATTTTCGTTTTTGTTTCCTTTGCCTTTGGAGACATATCTTGAAAGAAGTTGCTGTGGCTGATATCAAAGAGGTTACTGCCTATGTTCTCCTCTAGGATTCTAATGGATTCCTGACTCACATTGAGGTCTTTTATCCATTTAGAGTTTATCTTTGTGTAAGTGTAAGAGAATGGTCGAGTCTCATTCTTCTACATGTAGCAGTCCAATTTTCCCAGTACCCTTTATTGAAGAAACTGTCTTTTTACCACTGTATATTTTTTCCTGTTTTGTCGAAGATTATTTGTCCATAGAGTTGAGGGTCCATACCTGGGCTCTCCATTCTTTTCCACTGGTCTATGTGTCTGTTTTTATGACAGTACCATGCTGTCTTGGTAATCACAGCTTTGTACTAAAGCTTGAAATCAGGCAACGTGATGCTGCCAGTTTTGTTTTTCTTTTTCAACATTTCCTTAACAACTCGGGGTCTTCTGATTCCATACAAATTTTAGGATTATTTGCTCCAGCTCTTTGAAAAATACTGGTAGAATTTTGATCAAAATGGTATTAAAAGTATAGATTACTCTAGGCAGTATAGACATTTTAACAATGTTTATTCTTCTGATCCAAGAGCATGGATTTCTTCAATTTCTTCAATTTCTTTCATGAGTGTTCTGTAGTTCCTTGAGTACAGATTCTTTACCTCTTTGGTTAGGTTTATTCCCAGATATCTTATGGTTCTTGGTGCTATAGTAAATGGAATCGATTCTCTAATTTCCCTTTCTGTGTTTTCATTGTTAGTATATAAGAAAGGGAAATTAGAGAATCGATGCCATTTAATTATTTTTTTAATTTTGCAAATCCTGGGTTGTTATATAATGGAAAGTGGTTTCATGGGAGGGATGTGGTTGTGACTATGTTTGGGTGTATACATTCCATGTGTATTTTTTCAATTAACTCCCATCTTCTGTGCTCTCTTGGCCTTTCCGGGATGAATCTGTGAACATCAGCTCCCTAGAATAAAGGCTGCTCACTCTGCCTTTATGATGTGCCTGAAGTTTTTTTCTAATTGGTTTAATCATTCTTCTACTCACTTCTTATTTCCAGAAATCTCTTAATTTTTTTATAATTCTCTTTTAAAGACTCACCTTTTCTTTTTATTGACGTGCATCTGTTATTTTTAGAGACATCTCTTATCTATCATTTAAAGTATCTCAAGAAATACAAAATATAAAATATACTGCTTTGGCTTCTTGTACTTAAAACACTCCCAGGTCCTTTACTCTTTTTAGACACTTTACTACCTGTAACTTAAACTATATGATTTAATTGTCATATATTGTGTATAGTGGTAGAAAACCATCTGTTTTGTTCTCAGTTAGATGAAATAGTGCTCAAGGGCACCTGGGTGGCTCAGTGGGTTAAGCCGCTGCCTTCGGCTCAGGTCATGATCTCAGGGTCCTGGGATCGAGTCCCACATCGGGCTCTCTGCTCAGCAGGGGGCCTGCTTCCCTTCCTCTCTCTGTGATCTCTTCCCTTCCTTTCTCCTACTGTGATCTCTCTCTGTCAAACAAATAAATAAAATCTTAAAAAAAAAAAGAAAATAGTGCTCAAGCCCGAACCTAACAGTCACACAGTGTGTAATAGGAACAACCAAGGTCTTGGATATCAGTAGATAAAATAGCACTCAGGATAGGATTTAAGCAAAGAGTTGGGTAGTTCAGAGAACACAAATCCCAGTATGAACCTTGGAGCCATCATTAACAGTGGGGCAAAACTGAGGCAAACCACTTAATTTATCAGATGATCAGTATCATTATCTCAACTATAATGAAATCCTATGTAGATTTCAATTGCAAATTCGATGTCATATACTTCAGAAGGATTCTATTGTAAATATTAAATGAGTCAACAATAAAACAACACATTGTTTAGCACCTAAGAGATGGTCAAAAATGATTTCTCTTTCACATTTTCTGTCCTGCCTTGACTTTCATTTCTCTTTCTTAGAATAATAACTGGTACGAAGCAAAAATATTAGCTAATTAGATTCTTGGTATAGCCCACTGAAAGAAACAAATTTTGCTTACCCTTCCAGCTTAGGTGTTTTCCCTTTTATCAAAACCTACCTCTTGGACTGGACTCTGGTCCCTAACTCAGCAATTCATCTTGTATGAGTGGAGTTGAGAAGCTAAGTCTCTGTTTAGTTATGGTGTAAATAATTGTATTTCTTCAAATGAGTCACACATTTGGTTCATGCATTGCTTAAACTGTAAAAAATTTATTCAGATGTTAAATATCATTTCTCATCAATTCAGATGACCTTTAGGTTTTGGAAAGCATATTTAACAATTATCCATCTATCAACTTGCTAGTGTCTACTGAATTTTCAACTTTTACATAGTGCATGCATTTTAAAGGTATTATACAAAAACAATTTATTCCTCATGCATTGGAAGTGTCTTTTAAACACAGCTGGGAGCTCTATTCAGCCATCAGGCTCCCTCCTTCACTGTAATCTCTAGGATCCTTGCAAAAGCCTACCTTTTGATTCTTCTTATATTTATAACAACAATCTGGATGTTATTTCTCACCCTTCCTAGGGAGTTACAAATAGAGAATCAAAGCTTCATCATCTTTGGGGCTGAGGCATTAACTGAGATAACAATAGGAAAACAAGTATAGTCTCCAGGAAATGATCATCATGGCTGCCATGCAGTTTATTTTGAGCTAAACTTTTTTTTTTCCCTATTAAAAGGTTTATATTTGAAGAAGAAGTAGGTAAGTATATGGAGTCTTATTTCTTCTTCAATTCAATTCAGAATATTATTATTAATGTCTCCCATATTTAAAACATAGTTAGGTATAAGTATTAAGTTATAAAAGGTACTTTGGCATAGTCTTACTCTCAAATATACATAGTAAAATGCTATGCATTGTGAAGGAATTTTAAATGTTATGGGTATAAAGTTAGTGTCTCCGCATGGCAGGTTAGGATGGGCTTTAAGTTAAGAGATAGGTTTTAAATAATGGGTAGAATTTTGACAAGCAGAAGTGCAGACAGGTAAATATTCACAGCACAAGAAAAGCAATGTAGGATGTGTATATATGTGGATGTGCATGGGTTTGGACTTTATAGTCGTCCTTTCTCTTTTGGTGGCAAAGGTATCGAGACCCATATGAGCTTGCTTAAAGAACAAACATCATCTTCAGCAGATATAGTTCCAGCATGTAAGATTTCATGAGTAGGGGCACCTGGGTGGCTCAGTGGGTTAAGCCGCTGCCTTCAGCTCAGGTCATGATCTCAGGGTCCTGGGATCGAGGCCCACGTCGGGCTCTCTGCTCAGCAGGGAGCCTGCTTCCCTCTCTCCCTCTCTCTGCCTGCCTCTCTGTCTACTGTGATCTCTCTCTGTCAAATAAATAAATAAAATCTTTAAAAAAAAAAAAGATTTCATGAGTAAACTAGAATTCAGTACGTAAATACCATGAGCTTCCTGTTCTGCATCATATTTTTGTTTCTCTGTGCATATCTATTCCACTATATGTTTTGTTGAGACCAGGTTCCCTTGTTTTCCATGGTTTTCAAGAGCTCTGGGATTCATTTTCCTTTTGTTAAAAGTTGACCAAACTAAGGCTGGAATCTTGTAGCCTCAATTCCAAATTCCCTAGGGAAAATATCTACTGATCAGTTTGCTTAAGGGTCTGTCCATAGTAAAAGCAATTTTTCTAAATAATTAAAGTCACATTGAAGACAAACAACCTGAGTTCTATGGGTGCAACCAGGTAAACAGGGTAGGATAAAAAGCACAGGCTCCTAATAAAAAGGAGAGATCAGGAGTAACCACCCCACAAGTGTCCACTTAAGTGGTGAATATTTAAACATCTGATATTTTAAATGCAATGAAGTATGAATGTAGAAGTATAAAAGATGCTAAAACTAGAAGAGTTAATCAAGATGATGTCATGAAGACTTTTTAGAGAACTTTGAGGAATCAAAATTTTATTCTTTATGCCAGGAGGAAACATTAAAAGATTTTTAAAAGATTTCATTTATTTATTTGTCAGAGAGAGAGTGTGCACAAGAAGGAGGAGCAGCAGTCAGAGGGAGAAGTAAATTCCCCACTGAGTAAGGAACCTGATACAGGACTTGATCCCAAGACCCCAAGATCATGACATGAGCTGAAGGGTGATGTTTAACTGACTGAGTCACCCAGGTGTCCCAGAAACATTAAAGTATTTAAATAGAACTATTATATATTTAATTACATTATTACTAGTAGTATCTATAAGTAGATTCATATGGAAGCAAATAGAGACACAGGGACCACCAGGAAAGAGACTGCCATGATTCAGATGGGTTAGAGTTGTGGCACTAAAACCAGATAGCTGAATTCTAGTACAAAACCAAGTCAAATGGATTTGGTATCTGATCTTTTATAGGACAAATAGAGAGATCAGATGAAACTGTGAGCAACTAATTCTTCAAAAATAGCTGTCTCATATGTACACTGAACTAACATGGCTTGGAGTGATTTAAAAAAAAAAAACTGAAAATATCTATCGTCTTTCATTGTTATAGCCTAAATGCTCACCCTTTTGAGTGTGCACTGAATGAAGGCCAGGAGAAAAGTCTTGTGATTTTGCATCTCTATGGAATGAAACATATGACCTGAGTTCTACAGAGAAGTTATACTACATAATTGGTAGCCACATACAGTGAACAGATATCAATGAAAAGGGGACTATATAGACAACTTGATCTGGAAAATATTAAGTTAAATGATTTTAGAGAAGTTTCTCATCCCCAGGACAACTCCAGACATTAATATATTAATGTTTTGAATGAATCTCTAAAAGCAGCAGTACGGTATACAGAGTCTCCCATATAAGCATTAAAACACTTTTTAGAGGAATACCTATATGAACTAGTATTGTTTGAAATGCAGGGTAAAATTCTTTGCTAAATATAGTGTTTTCTTAGGATCAAAAATGTTATCTCCATAGTGAATATTATTTAGAAAATTTCACCTTAGAGTAAACTGATTCAACTTTAAATCAGAACGTACCTTACACCGTATTAAAATGAAATGGATGGGACTGGAAGAGATTATGCTGAGTGAAATAAGTCAAACAGAGAAAGTCAATTATCATATGGCTTCACTTATTTGTGGAGCATAACAAATAGCATGGAGGACAAGGGGAGATGGAGAGGAGAAGGGAGTTGAGGGAAATTGGAAGGGGAGGTGAATCATGAGAGACTATGGACTCTGAAAAACAATCTGAGGGGTTTGAAGTGGTGGCTGGTTGGGAGGTTGGGGTACCAGGTGGTGGGTATTATAGAGGGCATGGATTGCATGGAGCACTAGGTGTGGTGAAAAAATAATGAATACTGTTATGCTGAAAATTAATTAAAAAATAAAATAAAATAAAAATAACTAATTTAAAAAAAATGCCTAGGAGCGATTAAAACCATGAAAATGGTTCTCATCTTTTTTCAGATTTCTTTTTAAAGAATATGTTTATTTATTTGACAGAGAGAGACAAGCAGGGGGAGCAGCAGGCAGAGGGAGAAGCAGGTTCCCTGCTGAGCCGAGAGCCCTATGTGGAGCTAGATCCCAGGACCAGGATCATGACCTGAGCTGAAGGCAGACACCTACAGACTGAGCCACACAGGTGCCCTTTCCTTCAGATTTATGGCCCAGATGCTCTTCCTTCATGTGCTGCATGAAGACCAAGAGAATGGGTTGGGTTGGTGACCTTTGCCTTCCTAAGGGAACTAAACAGGTATCATGAGTTTTCTAGAGGAGAAAATCTTACTATTTATTGGATTATTGAAGAACTGCTCAGGCTGTACCTTGACAGAAAAAATTGCTACCTACATTGACACTAAGGCCATGGAAATTAAAATCTGGAGTAATATATGATGAGAGACATAGTGAACATTGAGCAAGAATGGTTCAGAGCTGCGATATCCTAGCACCCTGTTACGTTATATGATAGGATGGTTTTAGGAAAATGATGCTATAAAGTCAAACTGCCTATTGTTGATCTCGGGATAGCTAAATTCGATCAAATCTTTTTAGAGACAATTGTAATAATTTTAAAAAACTTTTCAAGGAGAAAATATTTATTAAATAAATATTCATCTCTTATTCTTTGTTGTCTAAATCAATTGCAAATTAAATTCCAGATAACTTTAGAAGTCCAGGCTACACATGAGATTATGTAATGACACAGTGATAAATAGAGATATTCTGCATCACTCCATACTCAGGTGTGTTCCCTGAATTAGTTATATCATAATTTTTTATAAGGAGACTCTAGAGATGTGGCCTGAGAATCTGCAATTTTAACAAGCATTCAGGTGATCTTATGCACACAGCATTTTGAGAAATACTACACTAGGTTTTTCTTGTGCTAAGAATGTATAACAGTCACTATCATAAAAAAAATAAAAACAAAACAAAACACAAAACAACAACAACAACAAAAGAAACCTCCAGAAGTACAAGACAACCAAAGACATAATTATTCATTAGTTCAGTGACCACATACGGTGTGCTTTCATTATGATGACTTCAAAAATGTATAAAGCATTGTCTCTGCTCTGAAAAATTGTACATGATTCTTCTGCTTTTGATATTAAACCAATAAATAAAAAGAAATTCCTTGGGATAGTATGAAAGTCACAAAAATATCATTTGGCATTTCTAGAGTTGCATTCCTGCTGATAAAAGTTTTTTGCTTTTTTTTTTTTTTTCTGGAAGTCTAGCTCTCAAAAGTGGTTTACAATTAGTTTATCCACTGTGAAGGTGGATATAAATGATAAGAGTTTCATATACAACGTATTTTTAATATGTATTTCCTCCCAAGCCTTCGGAAGAAATGTCTATCAAATCAAATAGTTGATGCACTTTGAACATTTAGCTCCAAAAGGAAGATGACATTTTTTCATTAGTTTAAGATTTATATGCTAAAGTATCTGTCACAATAATAATAAAATCTGACAGTGCAGATCATATGGGTTTTCACGTAGCAGAGGTAATGTGTTCTTTGGAAGATATAAATGACAATTTGTTCAAACCAGAGATTTAAAAAATTTAGACAAAGATGGGACCTCCAAAATTTTATATTTTGCCATTTCAGAATCATTTGTTTAACAATATTTATGTCATGTCATCCATACTGATTAAAATTTTGTGTATAAAAACGAATATAAGTTGTTATTATGTAATCATATACTACTGCGGTTATTAACATTTACAAAAAGGTCAGGTGTCAGTCAGCTCAAATACAACTACAAAGGGACATTTTTAGATATAAATTCAAACGTAATTATTCTGTGTTATAGCTGAGTTCTCTGTGCTTTTTTTTTCTTTTCATTTTTCTCTGGTAGCTGTGGCATGCTTAATTCAATCCACTTTGCAACAGTACTGAAAAATGTGCACATCCCTCCACATTTAAACAAAAAGAAAAGAATGTCTTCTCAGAAAAATGTATAGAGAATTAATGCGGTATAGTCACTGACTTTCTGCATTGCACCAAAACCCCCTGCTCATGCAATTGTGCCTCTCATTCTTGAGTGTAGGGCCACGGTTCATTCTTTATTGCCATCCCTGTGTCCTGAACTAGATCAAGGCACCGCTTAATAAATGCATGCCAAACACCACTGAGAGGTAATTAAAATAGTTTGCTAAATACCATTAAACTGCATAAACGGGGCGCCTGGGCAGCTCAGTGGGTTAAGGCCTCTGCCTTCAGCTCAGGTCATGATCCCAGGGTCCTGGGATTGAATACCGCATCGGGCTCTCTGCTCACCAGGGAGCCTGCTTCCCTTCCTCTCTCTCTCTGCCTGCCTCTCTTCCTACTTGTGATCTCTGTCTGTCAAATAAATAAATAAAAATCTTTTAAAAAATAAATAAAAATAAAAATTAAAAAAATAAACTGCATAAATGCTATAAGGGAATTATACACATATTTAGTGAAATTATAACCAACAAATACTTCAATGTCTACATTCAAAACAGAAAATAAATGGTTGGAAAACCACATCCTATGTTTCCTTTAAATCTATGCTCCCAACTGTTTCAACAAACTGTATTTTTAAGCTTAAAATAACTAGGAAAAAATGTGGCCTCTTAGGGCTCTATTTAATGCTAAGAGATAATAATTTATCCTGAAAGAATTAATACAGCTTCTAATGTGCCTTATATATTCTCAAGAAGTAGCTTATGTTGTGGGAGTTTAGCTTCTTAAGGCCTAATTTTTCTACACATGGAATGCTTATTTTAGTTTCTTTACCTAAAGAGTCCTTTAGAACAGTCATCATTTTTTATTCTCTAAGCTACATTTTGTTGTCAAATCATATTTTACATGAATACTGCAGAAATGCCAAGTTGCACCCTCAGGGAAAGAATCTCATCCCATCTCCAGCCCAAGAAGGATTAATCACAGATAAGTATAATGCGAAGCTATAGCATCTTATAACACCACTAAAACATCTTTACATAAACAGAGTGCCAAGAATTTTCAGAAATAAAAAGAGAAGCTTTCATATTGAAGCTTCCATTAGAAATAAAATCTCCCTCCTTAGAAAGTGTCTAGGGAAATTTTGGGGGTTATCAAACACCTTCCACAAAACCATAGGCCATATCTGGAAGGAGACTGACATACCCATCCTCAACTTTTTTGGATCCGTGTGTTCCCGATGTTTCAGTTTTCCTATTCCTTCTTTTTCTTTGTAAAAATTATGTTATTTCTATTAATATATAAACATTATGTGATGTAAAATCAATTTTCCAAAGTCCTAAATAAAACCTTGCATAATGTCTATTTTAAAAACCATTTTAAAATGAATTAAAAACCATTAAAAAATGAATAGTCCTGACACCAAGCATCATCCAATCAGCAAACACCTCATAAAACCATCAGTCCATCATATAAATAACTGTATATTAAACAAAAATAAGAAAAAAAAACTCTGTGTGTGTGCTTGTATGTATGTACATTCAAGCTACATGCATGTGCAATCTACTGTGTTAAGAGACTGTTTAGAAGGGATTCACAATGCAGGGATTGGTATTAAGGTAAGTAGAAAATAGGGACAGAATTGAGGAAAAGCCCTCTTTTTTCCTTCTATTTTGCTTGGTTAGGCAATTCATGTGAATAATGACATAAGTATGCAATAAGATTTTGTTCAGTCTGGATGCACTGGTTAATGTTTGAGTGATGAACAACACAAAAATCTTGGTGACATACCAAAAAAAGGTAGCTGCCTTGCTTCTTCTATATGTCCCTTGCTTATCAGCAGGGGGAGCTCTGCAGATTTTAAACCTAATCAGAGCAGCCCACGTGTTTAATATTGCTGGTTGCAGTGCCAGAGAAAAGAGAGAAAGCTCTGTAGAGATTTGTTTTAGAAGTTAAAGCTCCACACCAGAATGGCATAAGATATTTCCATTCGTAACGTATGACCTAGAAGTCATCCCTTTATTACACCCACCCCCAAAGAAGATTAGAAAATACAATCCCACCTGTTGACCAGGAGATCAGGTTTGAGCATCTTGCGCTGATGACGCCCTCTCATGAGTACTTTGATCCCACGAACATGTCTTTGCACCAGTGCAGAAGTAAAGACAATATAAATGAAGTGCCCCACTAACTAAGGTGGCAAGTCTGGGCAACATGGCTGGCATTTTCTTTGGAAGAGAATACCCAATTAACTCTGTCTTCTTGTCCAGTCCTGTGACCACTTCTCATTATCCTGAATCACTTTATTGTACAGCCTGACAAATTGCTTGGCTCATCCCTGAGATTATGAGCTCCCTGAGAAAATTTACCATTTCTCATTTCTTTCAGCACAGGGCCTGACATATTGTAGGTACTCAATAAATTTAATAAGTAAATGAATGGCTCTCGGAATGCCTGGAAACTTTTAACCAGAGGGCTGAATGAGATTTATACCATACTCAATTTTTATTATTTCTTACAAACCAAACTAAACTTCAGGTTTTTATAATATCACTCCAATCAACTTGGTGATAGAATTAACCATTTCTATAGGTAGTTAGTCATCATTTTGAATACCAGAGTTATGTTATTCTCATATTTGATGTCATAGTTAAGGAGACATTTTTGCAAAGGGAGCATTTTAGAACCCAATATCTAGGAACAAGGACTGATTTAAAGCTAGAATTCAGTGTCAAAGACAATCTACATCTTGAAGCCTAGACATTTAGAGATTTCTGAACATCTTTTAAATTATATCTCAGAAACATATGCATGTACATTACTATACAATTGATTTCTAAAAAGTACAGCTTTTATCTTCTGTTTCCTCCTTTTGCTTGATATTTGTACTTAATATTGGGTGGGTGAAGTATTGACCTCTGACTGCAGACCGAGGACTATGCCTTTCTTTCTCACACAAAAGAAGGGCTAAAAGTGATCACCTACTTAAAAATTCTGCCTTCATAGCCAGGGAGTCTTGTTTATCAGTAATTTTTTTTTTTTTTTTAAAGCTTAGGCCTCCAATATAAGGCCAATTTTAGATAAGTTAAGTTAGGTAAGGGCTCATTCATTTCAGAAATGAACAAAGGAAAGATGTTACTAAAGCTACTAGAGTTTATTCTACTCAAATACTGAATAATCTCGCCTTTAGAATTTCATAATGCTCTATCAATCCCTTAGATGGTGAATAGACCCAGTGATGATAAAATCACTTTATCTGAGTATTTATAAGAATCAACCAACAATAAAGTGTAGTGACTAGGGTAATTTATTACTGTATGTTACAACTTAATGAAATATAATTGACTCAAACCATCCTCATCCTACCCCCTATAAAAAACAACAGTAGGGAGAGGATGGGTATTGGGATAAGCTTTCATAAAGGCTAAGTCTAAATACAGGGCAGCCTTAGTGTAAGGTTTGATTTAACAACTCATGTAAGAACACCAAAAATCTTTTTTTATCTCATAATGACTCTCCTGGGTGCATCCAATTTTCTAGCCATAGTGACAGTATTAATTATTGCTGTTTAATAAACCACCACAAAAGTAAGTGCCTTAATAGACAATGATTTGTTATTTCTCACACTAATGATGGTGGGCCATGGTTCCTCTACTGCACTTACCAGTGTAGCTTTATTAAGCTGAGGTTTAACTGACTTGGAATGTCCAAGATGGCCAGACTCATAGGCCTGAGAGTTGAAGTTGGCTGGCATCCTAAATATCATGGATCTCTTCCCTCTTGTGTATTATCCTCTAGCAGACTGAACTGGCTTCTTCACGTGATGGTCTTAGGGCAGAGTTCCAAAAGAGTGAAAATGGAAGCTGCATGGCTCGGTCTCACAGTTGTACATCATCACTGCTTTCATCTTCTATTGGTCAAAGCAAGTTACAAAAACAGCCTGGATCCCAGAGGTGGAGGAAGAACATTCATCTCCTGCTGAGAGCTTTGGAAAAGGTACCAGAATGGAGCACAGATGGAAGGAGGCTTTGATTCATTCTTCCATTATGGCCAAAGAGTTGCTTTATTTCCAGTAAAGCATATTTTTACACAATACCCTACCATTCAGTGAGTGGCAACATATATTGTAGTGGTCCTTGCACAAAAAGGGAGGAAGATTAATTCCTTTACCTGAAGGCAAATATCTGATCCGATCTTTGAGCCAGGAGAATTGTACTTAAGCCAGATATAGCAAAACACCTGCGGCTGGGAGTTGACCCAGCAACACTGAATCTACATGGTCCATGGATAGAGGTAGTGTTTTACCAAAAGATTAGGGCATTCCTTCCATACTGAAGAACACCAAATACTGTCTCAAAAGCAAATGAAGTTCATTGCATACTGCTAGAAAATGGGAGTGCGAACCTTAAATCTCTCAACAAAAAAAACACTAGTGCCTTTTCTGTCACACCATTCCTCCTTTGTTATTGGTGTTTTGCACCTGAAATTAGGATAATATGAATTAAAAGCCATCATTCTCCATACTCTTTCTAGATGACTTTAATTACCTTCCTAAGTCTCACTTCCTTCAAAGACTGTGAGTATGATCATGATAAGGATGCTGAGAAATAAAATGAGATCATCTATGGTAAATAACTAGCCAAGTATCTCAGCACTTATAAACATTCCCAAGTGATCTGTACTGCTGTGAGCTTCAACAATATCATTATCAGCATGTCAAAAAAGTTATTTATTAATAATTACCTATAAACGTATTTATATTATAAATAGTCCCTTTTGACTGAATATTTTTACCTTAAAATATTTTATTATACTTCTGTACATTAATCATTTCAATAAATAAATACAATTAGGCTTTCAAAAAAGAAAAGCAAACTAGCAAAATCCTGTCTGTGTTATGCTGAACCAGTTTTCATAGATGCATTCTAGAAACACAGATGGTACTCCAGGGCTCCTAAAGAAATTTTATAACCACAGGTATAGCATAATCTAAGTCCATCAAAAGTCACTTACTGAAAGTCTGCACATTTGAAGTGTACTCACAGAATGGTTTTGCAAAGAACCAGGAAACAAGCACAGCTCAGGAAGTTTAAAGATGACCTAGATTGTGTACTAGAATCGTTTTAAAATTGGCCAAAATGGCCCAAAGCAGCACTGAACAAGAACTTTTCTCTGAATTTAAACTTTAAATATATGCATGTTTTTTATTACACACTTCTATAATATGACTTACATGGCCTTACACAGAATTTTAAAAAAAAAAAAAAAAAAGCAGAAAATGGAAAATGGATACAAGACAGGGTTGACAGATAAGCTTAACTCTGGCTGGGGATCTTGTTTATTCTCTCAATATCCTATTTCCAAATTTCAGTTGATCTTCATTTCTGGCTTGGGTCTCCTCTTGATTTTCTTATTGAGGATTGAGAATCTGGTTTAAAGGAACTTAAGAGCTGAAAGGCTTTCACTTGCAATCACATTTACTTGAGGCATACAGACATGTCTTGGTAGCTCTATCCTCAGGCCCTTATTTCTTCCCAGTAGCAAGCACCACTCAAAGTATGAGAGCAGCTTGCATTAGCTCTAACATGCAAGCCCTCTCATTGCCTCGGAGACACTCGGGCAATTTATGATCATTTGTTGCAAAGAGCCTCTGCCATTTCTCTCAGCCAGAAGGAAAATAGCATTCCCTCCTCAATTGCTTCTCAAGGACTCAGCTAATGCAGCCCTGGTGCTCTTCTCTGGATAGAAATATCTACAAAGGCTTTGAGAGCTCAGATCAAGTATTTTCACTGTCAGCCACCAAAGGCGTTCTGCCCCCTGCCTGCCACAATTACAGGACTTTCTAGCTAGCAGAAATAGGCAATCTGAAATTTCTTCTAATGCTCCTGTCAATATTGAACTATGGATTGCCTGAAAAAGAGTCATTCTTTTCCCTTAGTGGCTCAAGTGCATTGTGAAGGGTCATTAAGAATCTGTGTCAGTCTGGGACAGGAGGCCAGAGGCTCTCCTATACCCAATCATTAATGGCCCCCACTCCATGCTGTACAGAATTACTGACTCAGGGCTGGGTAGAGAGAGGGGATATTTGTTCCAATATGTGGACCTCTTGCAAAGAATGAGAAGCCCCTGCAAAAGAGCTAGGAAGAAAGATTGTGACAAAGTACATTTTAGAGCATGAGTGGCTACTGCAGCAATGAAGTCTAGAAAGAAAAAGATTCTGCATTCATAACTGTTAGTGAGGAAGGCACTAATGGAATTGGCAGGCCCCACTGCTTCAAATGGGTCTTCTGCTTTTTTTTTTTTTTTTTTAAAGAAAAAGAGAGAGGCTGGGGGAAGAGCAGAAAGAGTCTCTTAAGCAGGCTCCATGCCCATGCCCCCAAGCCTGCAAGAGCCCAAAGCAGGGCTCAATCTCACAACCCTGAGAAGTCAAGAGTTGGATGCTTAACTGACTGAGCTGCACAGGCATCTCTTTCTATTCTTTAATAGGAAGCAATGTGAGAGTTACCAGGCCCGGGCGTTCAACAGGAGATAGAGAAATACCTCAAGTACACGATGACTTTCTTGTAAGTTAGTAGAACCTTTTCAAAGCATTTCTTATTGAAAGTAAACTCGTCATTCTATATGTATAGAACCACAATGCCACCAGATTTGAGAATCGAGGACCCACACTGTAAAGATAGTGTAACTTACTCTTTCATTGCACAGTTAATTTTTAGAGGATAATTAAGAGTTTGTAGAAGATTATGAGAGAAAGTTCGTGTCTCGGCTACTGCATCATTAACTATATAAGATTTCCAATTCATGCAACCATGCAACCAGCTAAGTGATTGTTCACCTTAAATACTTGTTGTTTTAATAGTCTGCCTGTTCTATAACTGTCACTTACTCTATCATTATTAGCTAATCCACTCGATAAAAAGTGTTCTCTTTATAAAGTCTTGCAAATATAAAAACTGCAAAATTATATCTCCATATTTTTCCAAATTGAAAATATAAGAGCAACCCTTAACCCTTTAAGTGGCACTAATATAAATGGTATTAAAGTCTAGGGGCTAGAGAAAGAGTAGAGAACAATAAAAATCTTCATTTTCCATTGAAATGCAAAACCTTTCAAACCCATTTTAGAACAGAAAATGTCCTTTAATTATTGTTGGGTCTTATCTGTCTCTCAAAAAGCAAAAGGAAGCAAGAACTAGTTTCAAGGGTTATTCAAGGGTTATTCTGTAAGACATTCTCATTTCAGATCAAAAACTCACAGAATGCCTAGAAACAAGGAAGCGAGAAGACAGACTCTGCATTCCAGTAGCTTATCATCTGGTTGAGGATACCAAACGCCAACAATCATCTACAACAAGAGGAAAAAATAAATGCAGTATAAATCAAGAGATAAGTGAACATGGAACAGGGTATAAATGAAGGAATAATTGATTTTAAATTGGGATATTTGGAAATGTTTTACAGAAAACATGGAATCCTAAAGGTTAACTGAGATTTCAGTTGAAGAAAGAGAGCACAAATACAGCAGAATGAGAAAACAAAACAAAACAAAACAAAGCACCCGAGAGAACATAGAACAGCTATGAACTTCAATGGCTCATTCAGGGAATAAAGTACAGAGTGGAATGATAAAAGCCTATGATATCTATAGGTTGTATTAAGACAGTGACTGAATCATGAGGGCCTTCATTGAGGGAAATGTGCATCACAACCATCACAACCATACCTCCAGAACTTTTGTCATCTCTGGAAACTCAAACTCTATACCAATTAAACAAAAACTTCCCAACTCCCCTGTCCCCTAGCCCTTGAAACTGTCATTCTACTTTCTGTCTTTGTTAATCTGACTACTCTAGATACCACACATAAATGAAAATATACAGTGTTTGTCTTTTTGTGACTGGCTTATTTCATTTACCATAATATCTTCAAGGTTCACCCATATTGTAGCATATGTCAGAATTCCATTCCTTTTTAAAGGCCATATAATATTCCATTGTATGTATATACCATGTTTTGTTTATCCATTCATCCCATGGACACCTAGGTTGCTTCCAACTTTGGCTATGGTGAATAATGCTGCTCTAAAAATTAGTTTACAAATATCTGCTCAAGTCCTTGCTTTTGCTTTTTTGGGAGTACATACCCCAAAGTGAAATTGTTAGATCATAAGGCAATTGTTGTTGTTTTTTTTTTTAATTTTCTGAGAAACACTATACCATTTTCCATAGTGGACGCACCATTTTATATTCCCACCAGCAATGCACAAGTTCCCCATATCCTCACCACCGTGTGTTATTTTCTATTTCTTTATTTGTTGTATAATAGCCATCCTAGTGGATGTGAAGTGATATTTACACAGGATATTTTAGTTATTTTTCAGAACAACATTACAAGGATGATATTATTACTCCTATTTTATAGATAGGGAAATAACCTAAAAGACCTGAAATAACTTCTCCGAGTGTCTTGGTTAAAAAAATGGTGCAACTAGAATAATATTTGAAGCTAGGTATGTAAAATGTGAACATATGTGTTTATTATGATAAGGGCATGGGATTTATTTTAAAATAAATGAATTAAGGTGCCTCCTTAGCGCAGTAGGCAGTGTGTCAGTCTCATAAAAGAAATGAATTAGTATGGCTAGCATTTGCTATAAGAGATGTCTCCAAGTGGATGTCTTAAACCCCCACATTGTGCACAACCCAATTCTAATCCACTTGTCTTAATTTATCTCATATGTATTAACACACCCCAGTATATGATTCACTTCCTCATTTAGAATTTCTTTATACTCTTTTACGTCTAGGAATTCTTTTCTGAAACAAGATATGAAGTCTCTTTTGCATTTGGTTGTCTCATACCACCATGGAAAGATTATACATGATTCACCAAAAATCCCAGGTAAATCTACTTAGAAAGATTACCCAGAAACATGATTCTTGCCTTGTTTTCTCTGGAACATAGAGTAACATCAAGGAAGAGTCTTTATTAAGATAATTTTGGAAGCAATGGGAACATTAAATAGTCTAGAACAATAATTAAGAAGCTATTAGAATAATAATTGAAAGAAAAGTCAGAGAAGCTCTATTCTAATGGATGAGTAGTAAATATGGAAAGAGAGCTTATTGGAGTGGTTATATAGGGGATGAGGAGGTTTTGAAATGGATGATGGCTTATGGTTCATGGAATGACAGAACTATTAGGCCAGATAAGGGAACAGAAGTAGGGCAACCTTCTTGGGTCCCTTCCTTCTTTGGGAGCTTTGTGCTATCACTCAATATCACTCAATAACTATAGCTCAATAAACTTTGCTAAAAAAGAAGGAGAAGAAGAAGAAGAAGGAGAAGAAGAAGAAGAAGGAGAA